>NW_019392751.1:0-87500 GCF_000648675.2 Cimex lectularius | reverse complement strand
TATTGATTTAATTGTTCATTAATTTAAATGTCTATGTGTACAGGATAGAAAGAGAGAGGGAGAGACAGAGAGAGTGTGGCGATAGATAGAGAGAGAGAGAGTGATAGAGAGAGAGAGAGAGAGAGAGAGAGAGAGAGTGAGAGAGAGAGAGTGAGAGACAGAAAGACAGAGAGACAGAGAGCCAAAAAGAGAGAGAGAGAGAGAGAGAGAGAGAGAGAGAGAGAGAGAGAGAGAGAGAGAGAGAGAGTGAGAGAGAGAGAGAGAGAGAATGAGAGAGAGAGAGGAGTAACCGATATAAAGACGCCAATTAAGAAAACTTCACTAACCTAAATAAAGATAGTTTAATGTGCCTTTTAATGGCAAAATTTATATAAAGAGCACAATGTACTACAATTTCTCTGAAAAGTGCATAACTCTTTATGAATTCCATAAGAGATGATGGTTGACCTATGACATTTTGCCCCTGGATTGAGACTTATTAGTCTGTTAATGTGGCATTAAATTATAAACATACGGTTTTTACATTTATTGTGACTTGTATTATTTACTCATATAAATACGAAAATGGTTCATAGCTACTAGTGAACATATTTAGTTGCTGTTAGGGGTAGTGAAAAATAAAATGTATCTAAGACCAACACTAAAATTCACCAACAAACGTTGCTCATTATCTTTGTTTGTTATGAAGAGAACAGAGCAAAATTATTCCAAATTTTTATTTTTTCTAATGCATAGTTAAGGCTTAATAAAAAACTATAAAACAGGGTGAAAATAGATTTACTGACTATCTAGACCATTCAATGTCATCGAGGGGTCTTTTGGTGTGAAGAGTTATATAAAAATACACTAATGGATCAAATTAACCCTTAAACTTGAATGATTTAGGCTTATTCATGTTTTGTGTACCAAAAGATATTTAAAAAGAAAATTTGTATTAAATAATTCTAAAAAAAAAAAATTATTGAGTAAAGAAACATGAAAATGAATAAAGTTGTCAAAACTTTTTTTATCCCCATTAATACCGAGTATTTTCACCTCAGGTGCAAATCACGTCCGTCAAACAATTTTGAATTCCGTGGAAAAGATTTCTGGTAAAACCCTGAGGAATTATATTCTTCATCAAGAACAGCCGTTTCCAACTTTTCTAGGGTGTTAGTGCCTTAGTGCCTGGGTTTCACCGTCGCACCCGTCGCTTAAGTTGGTCCCAAATGTGTTTGAATGAGTTCAAATCTGAACTTCGAGCTGGCCACATTCCTCAATTCCAATCTCATTCATCTCATTCAGGTCCATCCACAATTTGTACTCTATGTGGCCTGGAATTATCCTATATAAGCAAGAATCTTGCACCTATGCGGGGGGGGCAAATGGCACTGTATGTTCTTCTATTATGTCTTATATGTATCTCTGTGAAGTTAGAGATCAGAGTTAGAGAACAATCCAAAAAATGCTGGATCCCGAACAATCATAATAAAATTACCATTGGAAATAATCCATTTGAACGGTGGGCGTTTCACACTGGAAGACATCCACCGAATATGATGTGACGGCCTAACAAGAATAAACATATCAAGATTGGATAACCCGGGAGTCGATCGATCAATAATGATCAAACAGATTACAATAGTTCATTCACTCACACAACTACCGGCTAAATAAAACACAACAATTATCTTGATTCTAAGTTTTTTTTGAAATATTTTTTTAAATGATCGATATTTGTTAAACATTGGCTTTCTCGGTAAATATTTCTAGTCATTATTTTTACAGCCCTCTTCTATTTATTTTATCATTATTTCTGCATAATATTGCTTTCTGTCTTTTAGATATCCCGCCATTCCTAATGTGTTTACCAGTGTTGGGCCAGTCGTGATGAGGAACCCTTCCAAGTAACTCAATTACGACGGCATTTCCCGAGGCGAATTAATGTAATATACAACATCAGGCGGCCTTATTTTTACCATGGAATTATCTCCTTAGTTGGCTTCTTGTTGCCTTTATAAACAAATTTACCTACACCGATCGATTAGGATCTACCATCATCTTACTTAAACAGTCTATTTCATTCGAATATCTACAAAAGTTGGGATGTCAATATAATAGGAAGTGGAAACAAATCAAGAAAGGCTATTATGTTAATTTTATTAGGTGTTTATGAATAATTAATTTTCTTTTGTAAAGGACTATCACAATTTGTTTTTATTTATTCAACAGGCACGAAATTCAAATTATATTAGAGCATTATTTTATGAAAAAATGACAATTAAAAATTACAAAAAATACATAAATAAAAGTGAAGGGGGAGAGGTGTTTAGCCAGCACAATTTGAATTTTTTATAGTTACAGTTATCAACTATAGTTGGTTTTAAATAAAACACATTCAAAGTTAGTGCTCGCGTATTTGCCAGGGTGTGTTGAGTGTTGATTAAAACAGAAAGAACGTAAGTAATCTTTTCAAAATGCCGAAAAGGCCTATGTGATTTGAGATTTAACTAAAAAAATTTCAAGTGTGATGGAAAGTGAATTTACTGGTGCAATGCTATGGTCAGTGTCACGATTCCTTTTGCCAGTTGCTCACGTTGGCTTTGCGATAAATAACTGTACCGTGCGGTTTTTTTCGAACTATGAAGTTACTTATTACGAATTTGTTCCTGATGGGTGTTCTATGAACTCTGAACTCTACTGCGAACTGTTAGAAAGAATGTACGTGATATTGTCATAGCGTTACCCAGCTTCCGTTAACCGTAAAGTTGTGCTGTTCCGGCTAGATAACGCTGTCACACTTTCCGTCATTCACATGAATTTTATTTCATAATAATAATTAATTAAAAATACTAATTTTTTTGTTTAGTGTTGCTTTTGCATGGTTGCATCTTATAATAATATAAACTGTTTAAATTATAATCAAGTATATATAACACTTTCTCAGATAATAAGACTAGACATTCAATAGATTCGAATTTTTACATTTCAACACTGTTTGTTTTTGGTATATTTTCAGATAAAAATGATTTGTTGTAGTTACACATTGCAGTCAATGGTATTTTTAATGTTGGCAATGTTTTATAATTCCGGCTGAAAAACATTATTACGGTGAAATAATTGGCTCGAATTTTAATCATCAGTATGATGGATCGTACACCATCGTATGTAGTCCATCAACGAAGAAAACAGATATACTCGTGTGGTGTCAATTATACTCAACATTGAATTAGTTCTGAAATTATAATTTTATTTATTATTTATTAACCGTCGAGTCGTTGCGTCTAAATCATCCAATCATTAAAATGTTTTGCCGGTTGATGATCATAGGCGACAAAACACATAATGCTAAACTTAATTATTAACAAAATGAGTACTCATTAATACTCTCAGTATGCTTCGTTCAAGTTTAACTACTGTGATAGGTGTGTTGTTTATTTACGAGGAAAGCAGCGTGACGGGCTTTACTTTTGTAAAGATTTAAATTATGATTTTGTAAGTGAGACTTGTCAGAATTATTGAGAAGTTGTTGGTTGACAGGACTTGTACTGAATTTGATCCAAACAGTCAAAGTTATAGTCTAAACATTTTTCACCTACTAACTTGCTTTATGGTGCAACCGAGAACAAATCCGCAACGAAAAACGAAATGTGTCTGAAAGAGCAAAATCACAGGGTTAGACAGACCAAAATGATCGGCAACCGGAATGACAACATAATCTGCAAATATTATATACGTTTCACCATCTCGCCTTACCTGCTCACAGCCATGCACTTTTCTTAACAGATCAGTAAAAAAAAAATGTTTTCCAATAATTTGAAAGTGTAATAAAATATTTTTTAGCACAACAAAATTTTTAACAATCAACTAATTGTATATCCTACATCCTCAAAACCCCATTTGTAAATGTAATGCAATTTTATTTTTATTCTAAATAAATTTGCTAGTTGTCAGTAAATTGAAAAAGTTCATCATATTACGAAGTTAAAGAGATAACGAGTAACAAATGAGAACAGATCAGTATGATACTGACTAGAACAATTGGTGAATGGAAATTCGTTCGAAAATTCCTTTTGTTCACTCCTGACTCTCAGATTATACCTATTTTTCCGCACAGGGAACATGTTCTAATTGATTCTAAATGGTCAAGAACGTTGAATAATTGTTTTGCCATAACGGATGTGAAAAAAAAGATCCTGTATAGTTTTAACTCGGATCAGATCTGAGATATGTTATATATTTTTTGTATAAATGTTTCGGTTTTTGTGTTCACACACACTGGCTAATTTGCAAAGGTTTCATGCATGATTTACGGCCTCAGTCGAATGTCTCGCATGGATGTGCCACGAGCGGAAATTTCTATTTTAACATTACAAAAGTAATAAACAAAAAAGTAGTTCCTTTTTAACCATTTTCGCAAGATATTCGAAAAAATGCTACTTGCGTAATGTCTCGATATGAAAGAATTCGATAATATATTACATATTTCGAATAAAATATAAAAAAAGGCAGAATTATGGTTTTATATTGTATGTAAATTGACTAAATTTTCAAGTGGTTGTGTTATCAGATTTTTGAGGATGTACACTTTCTCTAAGAGGAAGATTTCCCACTTCAGACTTCGTCAAAATTTTAAATGTATTTAAAATGAAGGTCTAAAACACCAACATTTATTAAATGCTGTGTAAAAAATATTATTTGAAACAGGAATAAATAGATTTTTCAATTAAAATTTTCTTAGATTAAAAACATCGACATATTGCTCTCCTTCGCTGATCTATTGATTGGATTATTTACTAACTACTAACTACTAATATTTTAATAATATTTTACTTACTTTAACGTTTCCAGAATGTGTTTCATGTGAATACCATAAACTGTACATATGTCCCTAAGCGAATTTTTAATAAAATCTTGTTCATTGGCATCTCATTCTTTTCTAGGACAAGCACGAGAGCTGTTTGAGAGTAATAGGAGCATAGTTGCGACTGGTGACAGTCCTTTTGATTATGTCCTTGTGCAAAAAAAGGGTGAGATTAAATCCGGACAACATGCAGTACAACCGACTTTCCAACCAACAAATCGGATAACAGTTCTAGACACGCGAAGCCTTGTTATCAGAGGCTTTAGTGTGAAAATTAAGTAAAAGGTATTAACACCTGAACTTTCGAGGTGTTAATACCTTGATCAAAAAGCTGTCAATCATATTTAACACCGTTCTCACCTTCCAAATTATCCCACGCCACCTAAATCTAAAAAGCGAGCAGTACCTAATCCGGTACATTTGATCTATCTTTTCCCAAAGATAAATCCAATTGTCGTAAATAAACACTTTATAACACATAATGGTCTGTGAAAAAGATATTTCTACAGTCGAATGAAGATGTCGATTCCCGCATGAGTTGTGACCCTGTAACTGGTTTCCCCGGCAATAAACCTCCTCGAAGCCGTCTCATAACTCAACAGACACCAAAACGGATAAATCAATGCAGTGTTGATGTTAGAAACCGGTTGCTTAGAATCTGTCCTTTCTATTTAGTCTTATAGCATGCAACAGCTCTCTAAATCAATAAATCTCATTAGTCGTACAAATGCTCAAATAACTAAATTTACCGCTAATCACGGGTAAAATTAGTTTTCTTTTGTTTCGGTTGTAGAGTGATGTATGTCCTGCTCACTCCTTCGCTGTTTTCAAGAAGGGCGACATAAGAACTGCTTTTGGACAGGTGAATTGATCGAGGGGGGCCTCTTAACGCTCATCCGTTCTAACTTCAATTGGGTTTATCAGAACTTAAGGGAAAAGATTTAAGCAATCTGATTTTTAGGAAAATCTCAAAAATAAAAACATTGAATTTTGGTCGTCGGTGGCCACAACTGTTTAGGAGTCGACACGCGCTCATCACTGTAATGTAAAGAACCGGTGTTCGAATTCAGCGACCCTGGATTATGCTGATTTCCAATTATCAAATTGGAGAAATGATAAAAAGTGGTACAGAATTTTCTTAACTCACTTTTTATCATCCTTAATTTAACCCATAGAAAGGTGGTAGAAAATTATCATTTTTTATTATTCTATAATGTCCGTATCCATGTATATTTGATAAAACACACTTGTACATATTTTCGACACAAATTTATCAGTTATTTAGACATATTACAATATATTTATTTAATACACAACAGAATATAGTATAAGCGGAGTTAATGGGAATGAGCACATAGGACCAGACTTATCTTCTATTCATTACATTTGCACAAAGGGTCAAAACTCATTGCAAATACAATCCTTAGTGCGATATCACTAATCTGCATATGATCAGATGGGCAAGTAATTTATTGCCATTTATGGCTGGTTTACTTGAGGTCCGGTTTCCTTTGTCTTACGTTTTCACCAAGGGACTGTGAGAGGGCACTTACCACATATAGGGGTTAATGAGGCAGACTGCTGGGTAAGAAGCGTTCCTCCTCACAAAAAGGGAAAGAAAAGGTAAAAAGGGAAGGTTCACAAAGGAGAAGACGAAAACTCATTTGCTATAAGAGTTTATTAAAACCTATTTACAATATATACATATATCCCTATATCCTACCGTCACCATTCGTTCAATAAAATCCCCAAACACCAAGTTAACAGAAATAATAATAACTCGGCAAAAAGGAGGGAAAACTCAAAAGGTGGGGTTGAGATAGGAAGTTGGTGTCCGAGTGGATCGAGGTCACGATAGCTCAAATGGTAGAGCAGCGGCGTATCTAGCCGAAGATCGTGGGTTCGAAAACCGCTCGTGCCATTGACTTTTTTATCTCAACTAAAAACCTTAATTAATCGTAATATATTAATTGGTCAAGCGGACCACGAAATTAGGAATTTAAAGAAATAATAATGTTTTCTTTTGAGCTTACTGCTCCCTTCTACAAGTATTATTTTCCAATTTACAGAGAAGAGATCCGACCTGTTTGCCGTGTCGCATACACCTGAATCTTATCCCCCTTTTTCCTACCACGACGTCACTATGCTGGGGAGTCAATCATGTATGTGACAGACAATTAAGCTTATTTTAAGAAAAGACGATTTTGCCAGTGCTTTTGTTGTAATTATTGTCTGAAGCGTGTTTAGCAGAATGAGACTAATAATGAGAAGGGGAAAAAATGAGAGAATCAGAGCAGGCTAACGGTGAGAAAAATCGACTGGCCCGTCTATCCCGGCTGTGTACCTAGCTGGTTGATTCTTTAATAATCGTTAAAGGTCTGGTTAAGTTGGGGATCCATCCACCTGGGCCAGGTCAACCGTGATGTCATGGCTCTCTAAACAAAAGGTTTTCTTTCAGCCGTGTACTTTCCCTCGCTCAATCCAGCAAGAAACTGGGTAAACAGAGCTCCAAGAGGAATTCTTATTTAAATGATAATAAATGGCATATTCCTTCTGCAATTACCCCACATTATAAATAAATTTGACATTGGATACAAATCTACAAATGTATACAATTACACAAGATATATCAGCATATGATACTGATTAATAATGATAATAATCAATAAATTAATGATTCATTTAGTGAAAATAAATTTATATAAACCTCACCCAGAGGTTTACAAACATATACAGGCGTCAACCTGGTCTAGCCCATTTTTATATTGTTTACAATTGCTCAGAGTTTTTGTTGTTTACTGAATATTTTTAAAGAAAAATATACGATATAGCTAAATAAAAAAATTAACTGAGTAAAACAATTTTATCAATAACTGCTATGGAAACAATGAAGAAAAATATTCAATTCAGTACAGAGTATTTTTCCTCTTGCGTTGATCATCGCTTGCCTTCGTCGTGGCATCGATTTTTTTGGTATTGATATATATTTTCGATTAGTGCTATAGAATATTTTCATACTCCTCCAACAGTGTCATTCTTAATTCCTGAAATTTCTCAGGCATCACCGGGCGACTTTTTACCCTCTGTGACAACTTGTCCCAAAGGTGTTAGAGTTTAAGTCGAGACTCTATCCTGGCTATTCCAAACATAGAATTGAAACCCGTTCCAAGTTTCAAGACACCAACGATCCTGGCTGTGTGAGGACTTGAGTTTCCATGTATAAAAATATAACCGTCGCCAATTAGTTGCATACAAGGGTCAACTTATTATGATGGCACATCTTCAATATACGACGCAGCTATTAGCGAATTTCGATGGACATCAAGTTTGAGCGACCTCCATAGAAATGCCTGCCCAAACCATAACACCACCACTCCATACCTCTCCGGAGTAAAAATGTTGCAGTGATAAATCGCTCATCTGTTCTCCATACCCTCTCGGCTATCAGAAAACCTCAAACAAAACCCTAACTCATTTGAAAACAAGATTTCAGTCCACTCTTGCTCAGACTAATTGATGTGTTTATTCTCTGATTGTTCTGTGCTTTGTCAATGATAACTATACTATTTTCTTTATCGGCTTTTAAAGTAACATTGTTGCTACTTTTTAATTTTTTTATCAATCGAACTAATTGTAGTGGGATATTTAATATTTTGACTCTTAGATTTACCAAATTTTGTTTAATTGCTTCAGCACATGAATTTTTCATACTTGTAGTTATTTTACAACAATCTACCGATGAACCAAGGGATGGTATTTTTTTTTGTCTAATTCTGTTTTTGGGACCTTTATTTAATAAATTGTTTTCTTCGTTTATTAGTACAATGTTTGTTAAGTTTATAACCGTTGGGTAAAATTTAATTGGAGGTGTTTGGTCTTCAAGAGTATTTTTATTTTTAAGTGTACCGTACTTCATGTTTTTAATTTTTTTTAAAATCCAAGATACTTTTTTATCAATAATACATTTAAGTTTTAATCGCGTATCACAATAGAATTTATCACACGCTACTGGAGACAATAATGTGGCAACCTAGTATGCAAGATAATGATAAAATCGTTTTGTATTTCTTTGACTATTAAGTTGACTATGTAATTCAGAATTTAATACGGTTTTATGAGAGTTTGGTTGTAAGAAAGTTGAAGAGTTTTTAATATTTAATTTAGCAAGAGCATGAAAGTCTTAATTTATAATAAAGTTTTAAGAATTCTTATTTACTGTCTGATTTTAAGTAATTGGAGGTAGTGTTATTAATTAAAACCTTAGCTAAAAACAATGGATATCAAGAAATATTTATTGATTAGGTTGCTAGTTAATTAACCCTAAAAGGTACAACAATTGGACTACCCACCAAAAATGAATAACCATACATTGGTGAACCATCAGAAAAATTAGGAGAAATACTTAAACAAGAAGATTTTAGAGTGTTCACATAGAAACATCCTCTCAAAACCTGAAGATAAGGTTGACAACTTGGTAAAAAGCGGGGTTTACCAACTTAGTTGTAATGGTTGCGATATTAAAGATATAGGGTAAGCTGTAGAGAAATTAAAACGAAAGTTAAAGAACACTTGCCTAAATGGAACAAATTTGCGGAATTTAAGGACCATCCAAATGAAACGAAACACAATTTAAATTTAAGTAAAACAGTGTTACACAGTTTCAACAAAGAGCCTAGATTGGTTTGAGAAATTTGAAATTAAAAAAAATAAAAAATAAAATCGAACATGGAGATAAATGCATTGAAAATACAATCGATTTTGATTGACTTCCTATTTTAGATATGTACCTAAATAATATTATACGTACAACTTAATCAAATTAATTATTTTTTTAAATTTAATTTCATCAATAATTTACTAATCTATTATTATTGTATTATTTTAATTTTTATTAATTAACAAAAATAAAAAACAAATTAATCACTACTGTATAATCATTACAGTATTTATTCATATAATATGTAGTTTTGTTATTATAATTCTTGCTTTTCGCACTTTCAAAATTGAGTGGCATTAAAATCCAGCTCCTCATTGAAACGTCGCGTAGGCGGGTGATCGGCGGGTTTACTTTTACAATTCGTGGTTGTAAATTCCTTCAGCCTGATGATAAACTATAAGCTTGAAATCCGGTTCGTTGAAAACAACTAACTGTGAGTAGGAATTTATACAGAATCTTTTTATACAGAAAGAAGATCCAATGTTCGTTTTTCTTTACCTTTATTTATTTATTAATTTTTCTTATTGATTTTTTTATCCTTAGGACAGATCGTCCATTTGACCCGAGCACACAGTTCTCACTTTGAGGGGCGGTAATAACATGACAGATAAGTGAGCCCATTTTACTCGGGGGCAACGATAGAACCGATGATTGGAGTAGGCCTTGCTTTAGAGTTCACGCCGTTTGGCCTATATTTCGACTAAAGAGTGGGGTTTATCTAGGTCTTCTGATCAATACTGCCTCCTCATAGATTTTCTTTTGGCTTAGGCTGGGTTAGGTGAAAAAATAATGGCGCGGCGGCAAGACAAACGAAGCTGGAAGTAGGACGTTTACACGTTTTCCCTCATGGCCACATTCACAAATCAATAACAGTTTTCTGTATTTTATCGTGTAACCAGTACATTCAAGTACGCCCAAAAACCAATTCTCTAAGTTTGAACATGAAACTGTAACATATATTGCATTATCCGTTCTAACAAACCATAAATGCCTTTCGAGTAAAAATTTAAAAAAAAAGTTAAACTCTAATCCAGATATTCCCCAAAGTATGCATGATGATGATTTTTTTTTGTAACATTCCACCATTGCTTTAAACTTTTTGAAAGTTTTTTTCGAATGTCTATTTCGTTTCAGTGGATATTACAGCTCTTCCTCTTCCTCAAATCTCACTTCTTTATCCCTATTCCTTTGATGCATTTGTTTCCAAAATGATTTCCTTAAAAAATCTTGGTACAGTGGGTCCTGATGCCATTCCTTAATACTTCTTAAAAACTGTTTATTGCTCACAGTTTCTCTCTACATATTAGTCAATCAATCCCTATCTACAGGTCCCTTTCCAAAGTATGGAAACTTGGCTATATTCTTTCCATTTATAAATCTGGTGACATAGAAACGTGAAAAATGATCGCCCTTTAAGTAAGTATTCTTTCTGTTATACCCAAATTATTGAAAAGCCTGATTAGGGCAAAACAACTTAACAGTTGCAGTGTATGGAAATGTTGAGACTGAGTAGGTCTTCAAGAAAATTTGAGATCGCCTGTAAGAAACTTAAATATGTCAATCTATAGACATTTTAAATATTATTTTGTCCTGATGATGACCCTAAAATAGGTCGAAAGCTTGGCAGTAACAACTAACTGAATTTGATTTCTTCGACAAGACGATACCTTGATCCAGAGTGAGTGAGAAATTAATTTTACGAATATACTCTATAAACAGAGTTTTAATTTTTTTCCTTTAATCTTTACAAATGTATAATTTAAGTTTTTAAGTTGATATGAGAAATTTGAATTTTTCTTTTAATTGCAAAATGTATTGTATTTAAATAACGTTTAAAAAAATAACACCTACGATTTTAAGTTGAAAAAAAAAAAAAAAAAAAAAAAAACATGTCGTGCCACCCACCTCATGAGGAAGAACGCTGCAGAAATAGTTCGCGGTGGTGGTCAACCGATGGCGATTGGTTCTATCCATAGCCCGTATTTATGCATATATTCTTCTCCTTAACACCTGGGCCGGGAGAATGCCTACAGGAATTTCCGGCTAGGTCTCGGCCAACATTTTACTTCCGAGAAGTTCGGATATTCCTAAAACATTTCCAGGAGACCTTGGTAAAAGTTTTCCACAATTAAATTATTCATAGCGTATTACTGTAAATAATTGTGTTTTTTATTTCAATAGATGACTGAAGCAAAATCCACCGAAATGGGTCCTAGTGATGTTCACACGATTATATTTAACGATAAATTAAATAACTGAAGCAGCCTCTCAAAGCGTTTACGTCAAAACCCATCTTTAGAATAGGCCAGACGTGGTTGATACACAGACACTTACTTACCTTTGTTACTCGATGCATCGATCTTTGTCAGGATCAGTATTTTAGTTAAAGGAGCCAAGGAATCATTGGAAGATAACAGATTATAAACAAGTACTGACGAAATGGCTAGTTACTTAAGATATATAGAAAAGAGGCTGGACATGAAAAAAAGAATCTGTTGAAAAATGAATAGTTAAAAAGGGTTCACAACATTAGTTTAATTACACGCGTCAGGACTTGTAATAATTAAGACAGTACGTGTTCGCATAGTCAGAACAATCATCGCCGAATACATTTACGACATCCGTCTTTTTTTTATATCTTAATTTGGCCAATTCTAATTTACCGGTTCCTATTATAATTAATAATTCTTGTGGGTGCATTTTTGTTCCGATCATCTTGGCCCCCCTATCCATTGCTGGCCTGCCACAGATATTTTGAGATTTGTACACATATTATGTCTTTCAACCATCCAATCCAAAAGTAGAACAAATATTAAGATTTTAGATGACATCTTTCCTCAATCTTAAATTTTGATTTTATTACCTTCGACTGAAAGTGTGGGCTACAACTTCGATGTCATTTGTTCAAAACTTTTCAGCAAAGAGTAAGTTTCTATCTACAGGCGTTTACATGACTGCATTATTTATTACAATTTCGAACATCTTTTGGAAGGCCACAAATAGTTGCTTTCCTTGCGCATTATTCTTAACTGTAGAGATGTTTGATGGTGGAAAATGCCTCACGCCGGCTTCTTTCGTATTTCTTTGTTTTGTTCGTTCCTCATCAATCAATGAACAGTAGGGGGTATTTGTATTTTATTATTTAGAACTACTCTCTTGTTTTAGTTTTAACATTTTGACACCTCAGCGAGTTTTTTTTTAAATTACTTTTGGCATCAGCTGGTTGTCAGAGCCACTTGCAACATCATATAGTAATGTACAATTTGTTCAACATAACAATTAAAATACAATAACTAATAAATAAATTAATTAATACAATAATTACAAATATTATTACAACACGTATTTTAATGTAATCTTTTGTTTATATTCTTCAAGACGTCCTCTACTGCAGAGATCACCTCGCTAGAACAGGAGCTTATTATATTTGAGTATCCTACCTATTTCCCAGTACGTTTTTAATAGCACTTAGCATCTTTCTACGCTTCTCTTCGTAAAGTGTGCACATCATGATATTATGTTTCAATGTTTCTATGCTACCACACTAGCACTTTTCGTCTTGTATCTGTTTTATTTTTTACACACACCGTGATTGGACCTAAGCCTCACTATTATCCTGCACGTCGCTTTTTTAATAGTGATCATTAAAAACCGGGGTATTGTCGAAAGGGCAAGAAACATTTTTTTATATAGCAGCCCCTTACCATACTCAATGTATTAAGTCTACCAACTATTCATGCCTCTTGCCTTGGACATTGGATAATAGTCATGGTATGGGAATCTGATATTTAATAATGTTGGTTCTCTAGTTGCTTCTCTCGCTAACGAATCCGCTTTTTTATTCCCACGAATTCCTCAGTGAGCTGGAATCCAAAACAGGACGAGTTTTATTTTCTTCTCATTTCTACAATTATGTTCCTTATTTGTAGTATTATGTAATTGTTTAATTTTTTTACATTGACTGCTTTGATCGCGCCCAAGGAACTTTTGGAATCCGTTATTATTATCACTGTTGATTAATTGGAAATATTTGAGCGGGCATAAAGTAGGGCCTCCTTGAAGCTCACAGTTAAAGGCTGATGCCTCATCCGGCAACCTAATCTTTCGTCCATACTTCTTCATTGGGTCATAAAACCCGCATCCCCATTTCTCAACAACCTTCAAGCCATCCAAGCATAGCACAAGAGATTTTATTGCAAATAAAGTATTTAATTCTTCTTGAAACAGTTTATTTATTGAGATAGTGTCCATATTATTGTCTATTTTACTATATGCTATTTTAATATTTGTAAGTATATTGTCCAGTGAAAGTTCAAATATTGGTAATTTATCTGATTGGTATGCCTTGTCTTGTGCTATTCTCAAGTGCTCAAAGCCATCGGCCAGGGTGGGGCGGGATGATGACACCAGAAAGGTGAGGTAAGATTTGGGGAAGTTAGGAGACTAATACGTTTTAGAAGACATGAATTTTTTTTTGTAGTTTTTTTTTAAAATTAAATTTATTTATTAAAACTGGTCTTATTAGACCAACCATTAATTTTACAATAATATTATAGAATAAATAAATGTTTACATTCTTATAAACCAATTGGTACAATAATATTTACATTTCACTATTCACTATTAATTTTTAACTACACAAGTTCATATGGCTTTGTTCTTTTTAATCTTCTGACAATGTTTCGGTTATGTAAGAGTTTGGTCGCTTCCACATTCTCCGTGCTGGCTGAGGCGAGCCTGGTGTTTGGCGGCAAATCTTTGTATTTCCGCCGTGACTTCAGGGATCTTAAGATCCCTATGTAAGTCCTTATTCCTTATGTACCAAGGTGCATTGACCATGTTACGTAAGATTTTATTTTGGAGTGTTTGTGTGGTTTTGATATTCCTGTTTTGGTACAACCCCATAGTTGAATACCATATGTCCACATAGGCTTTATGACTTGTTTATATAATAATATTTTATTTTATATTGCAATATTGGAGCCACGTCCTATCAACCAGTATAGTTGTCTATACCTTAAACCTATTTCTGTCCTTTTTTCTTCACGTGTTCTTTCCATCTCAGCTTGTCATCTAAGGTCATTCCCAGATATTTAGCTGTATTGCTGTATGGTATAGTAGTTCCATCGATTGTGAGCGACGGAACATGGTCCACCTTTTTGTTTATAAAGATTAGATGAACTGATTTATGTTGATTTAGCTTGATTTTCCATTTTTGTGTCTATTCGTTTATCTTATTACATGTATTTTGGAGGATTTTGGTTGAGTGGGTGATAGTCGGTCCTAGTGACATCACCGCTGTGTCGTCTGCAAACGTTGCAATTTTTACTCCATCTATTTTCGGAAAATCACTGGTGTATAACAAGTAAAGCAGTGGACCTAATATGCTACCTTGTGGCACTCCTGCATTTATTGTTTTTAATTTTGAATATTGATCTTCTTGTTTGACTCTAAACAGTCTGTCAGTTAGGTAGGAACTGATAAAATCGACATACTGCTTTGGTAGCATACCTTTTAGTTTACTGATAAGTCCTTGTCAAAAGCTTGTGAGACATCAAGGAAGATAGCAGAACAAATTTGTTTTTCTTCGAGAGATTTTTCTATTACGTCCGATACTCGGTGAATTTGGTCTATTGTTGAGTGTCTTGTTCGGAATCCAAATTGGTGGTCAGGAATGATTTTCTTTTTTTCAACGATGTGTTTTATTCGTTTTAATAGTAACTTTTCGAAGAGTTTAGACACTGTTGGTAGTAGCGATATTGGTCTATATGATTTGACCTCGTTCGCCGGTTTTCCTGGTTTTTTATCATAATGACTTCTGCGAATTTCCAGATGCTGGGAACATATTTAAGTCTGATTGCAGCATTAAATAGGTATGTTAGTTTAACTATACCCTTTTTTGGCAATTGTTTTAGTATTTCTCATATCCTGGAGTCTTTTTAGCAGGTAAATTTTTAATTTCTCGTGCTACTTCTTTAGGTGAAACTAGCTTTATATTTTAGAAGACATGAATTATGAGATATAATTCGAAGTGTATGTTTATCACTTAAAATAAGTCTTCGATGGTGTAAAGGCATAAGTCCAAATTCTCTTGCATAACATTAATAATCGTTGATTGAAAAAACCCCAAACTTAGTCTTTAACCTTGGATAACGTCCAGTTTATTCAGCTTGACAATATATCATTCATGCATAATCAAACAGAGATCGAACCGTTGATTTATCAAAAACAATGCGATATTCGGATCCGATCCCCAGTTCAGATCGCAGACCATTCTCATTATATTCACATATTTTTCTGCTGAGGAGATAATGTGATCTACAATTAGTTTCCAATTTAGACAGACGTCTTTCCAAAATTAAGCCTAAGTATATCACAGGGGACCGCGGTAGCCGAGTGGTTAGCATGAGAGACTCTCACGCCGCGGTCGTGGGTTCGATTCTCACCGTCGCCTCTGGCCATTTTTTTCCGATAACCCCAATTTGAACACACAAGAATTCGTACTATGGCTAATATGCAAGATCATAAGGCCAATAAAAAAAAAAAAAAAAATGTATTGTTGAGGCGATATTTAAAGATCAATTTCGTGCAAATGGACAAATGCATGATTTGCCTTCCGATATGGGCAGACCCAATGCATTCAAAAATTTGTTGATTGACAGATAGCTTGTTCTGATAGTTCTATGCAAACATCTATTTCTTTATGGGTAGTATAAAAAAAGCGAGTTTCTTGTTCAGGTAATTTATAATATTATAAAATTATTATTTTAAGCCAAATTATTAACAATAGTTTAAATAAAAAGTTCTCTCCTCTTTTGTGCTATGAATAATAAAATACAAATATCCCCTACTTTAAAACTATATTCTTAAATTGTGAGGTACGGTCTATCCTGTTCAGCTTGTTAAACAGAATTTTTCCAAACAATTTCTAGGTAGCATGAGGCTGTTCGGCTTAACTGCCGCCCAATTCGCAGAAGCTTTATTAAAATAATAATATTGGTCAATAACTCCGTTAGAATGACTGCTGGTGTCATGTCTCTCCTGATTTCATGAGCTCAACTATGACTTAATTCGACCACAGACACGTCCATCCAAACGGATTTTTTTACCAAATGCCAAATTTAATTTTCTTGTAGAATATCACAGATCTAATAACAAATTTAATATTTTGTAAGATGTGGTAGATAAAGATTGAGGTTGTTTCCTAATAAATTTACTTGATTGGATGTTTTTTATTGTAAACGATCGGCTTTACTACTGGAGAATTTACTATTGATGGTTTTTACGGGCTGTTGGTGGAAAATTATAATCTTGGCAGTTGGGAGTACAATTTTAGGAGGTTAAGCCCAATTTCGATTATAAATATTTCAAGATACATGATTGAAAACGTTCCGTATTAAAGTGGAGCACGTGTGTAAACCGAGTTGAGTGGGATAAAACTTACATTAGATTTTCTTTGGATAAAGAGAAATTTTGCAAAGTTTGCTTAACAAGGATCCCAAAGCATTGAGCTCACGAGGTCGGCAATTTGCTAGGCGGTCTTCTTTTCACCCTCTTCTCACGCTCTGCCCCGGCTTAGCCATTGTTCCTCAAAAATAACAATGGACCAGTAAATTTTTTTAAAACGATCAAGTTCACTGAATTGTTGCTCACGGCCCGATCGCACGCAATGGTCCGTGATCTCGCGCACAAGGAACCACTCACGACCCGCGGTTCACGGTTCACGATCACCGGCGATCTGCCCCGCCTAAGAATGTTGTCTATCCGTGGAAACATCTCACTGCCACCCCCGACACGTATTCTTATTTGCTGAGCGGTTTCATAACACAACGTTCGGACACGTTATTATCGCCGCCTGACGCCTCGTGAACCAGCTCGACGCGGATTCCACTTATTCCAACAGTTGTTTTCCAATGTCATGATCGAGATTACACAGAGCCGACTTAACTATTTTACTTTCTAATCACGATTTACTATGATTCTCCGGCACCGCTTTATCTCAGGAAACTTCGAACTAAAATTATCCTAAAGTTATTATTACGAGATAGAATAGATATAGAGAAAGCAGACAAAATCCAATTTTCTTACAATACTTCATTGATGAACCCTAAATGAAATCATAAAAAAACACGGCACCAATATTTTTCGTGTTAAACGCCTTTGAGCATCAAAATCTAGTTGCTTATACGAAAGGAATGTTCCTACACAGTTTTATTTTTTAATGATATTAAGATGGCAAAAGTTTTATTTGTTTTAAATAACAGCTTAATCATTTGTATGATTTTGTAACGACTTACTCTCACCTCAAAAGATCAAGGAACAATGATGATGAACCGGTAAATGGTACAGATAGAGTATTTATATTGAGTTAGTTATTGCGCTGTTAATGTAGTAATATAATTAAGCACGGTTTTTAGAGCTTATTGCTGCTGTAGCATTACAAAATAGTTTAAATTTTCAGAGGATAAATAAAATAAATAAAAGATAAATAAAGAAGCTTAGTTGTAAACGTTTAGAGATAGTAGTAGTATAAGATGGATATAACAAAATGTGATAAATGAATTGAATGAATCATGTAAGCAGAATAGTCAGGAACGGTGAAATTATTTTTTTTTTTTGTAATGGCCTTATGAACATTGCATATTAGCGACCAGCTAGATTTTGAAATGCTTGATAAATACATAATAAATACTTTTTCATTCACCTCCTACTTTAAACATGTATACTATACAGATTAATCACTAATTTAAAATTATTGTCTTACAGTATATGTTAGGATAATATTTAGTTGTGCTGTTATTCACGTTTTTCGCACGTTCTAATTCGGCTTCTCAATTAGAACATCAATTGGCTGTGGATCGGCGGGTTACATTTACAATTCATGTCGAGAAACGTGTTTGTCAGTACTTATACCTATTTAACCAGCGGGTGTATCTTGAAAGGTGTGCTTGCGGACGGCCGTGCCCGGAGTTCGGGGTGATGGCCTCTTGGAGGATCCTTGTTGAAAAAAAGGCAGGAAAGGCCTGGGAAGAGAGGTGGATCATTTTCGTTGATCTATAATGTGGAGAAGGGTAATTGAGAAGGAGCGGGACGGAGGCGAAGCCCTGAGGACGGCCGTGCCTGGAGTTCGGTTGGGTGATTCGCCCCTTGGAGGATTCTTATCGAAGAAACGGCAGGAGGCCTGGGAAGAGGGTGGGTTATTCCCGCCAGACTGGAAATGTGGAGAAGGGTGATTGTGAACGGACAGGTTATTTAGAGATTTGTGTTGGGGCAAGCACATCTCAATAAAATTTTCCTTGGTTCGGCTGATCGGGAGGACGTTCTACTTGCTCGGCGTCTGAACAAGCATTCTCATCTCCATTATCTCTCAAAGGAGCCGTACCTTAATGATTATGGACCACGGTAACAATGAGCGGTAGATCGTGTTGAAGGATTGGGTAGATCCTGTTAAGGCCAGCTTGGGCCTCGGAATGTCCTTTTCTCTCAATCCAATTCCCGGGACTGTGCAGTGGGTGCCCCAAGGTGACTCCAACAGACCTTTCCCAACCATTGGTTGAAGCAGGGTTTCCGGGCACAAAATAATGGTGTAGCTTTGAGAACGTGATGCACTGTATAAAACGCAAGCTGTATTCGTGTTTCCTGGCTGATCTCTTCCGCGTGCATTTGGAAGATAGGCCAAAGGATGGTATAACATGTGAGGATGCAAAGACTACGCCTACCCAGCCCCTTGTTGGCTTGCAAGCTGACCGCGGGCGGCGGGTGCTGAATCAGAGGCCCACGGAGGTTAGGGTACCAGATCCTGTCTGTATTGATGGGGGAGGTGCATAACCATCTGAACTACGGGGCAGCGAAAAATCTTTCCAAGTCCAGTCTAGCTGTACAGGAATGGACTCGTAGTGGATTAGTGGTGAGGCTCCTAGTGAGCACTTAGAGAAGAGCCGGCGGTTCGGTGGTGCCCGCACTTTACCGAAGGCAAGTTCTTCTAGGGGGTGGTTAGAAATTCCACTTTAAACGAAACCGCGGCCAGAGCGGATCCGGTAGTTTCGACGTTGGCGATGCCCCTAGACTCGGAGAGATTGAGTTGTTGACTCTATCTAGGAAGCGCGTTGGTAGACGGCTGATGCATTTCAGCCCTTTCGGGTAACCCTTTACGCGCGGCACACGGTTAAGTGGGAAGTGTTCCGGGTTCAGAAATGGGAAGAGAAAGCAGAAGAAAAAAATTCTTAGAAAATGCGTTCAATTAAATAAAATAATCTTGATGTTTTAAAATTGAAGCCCCAGCAGTCAACATGCCTGTACAGAAACCAAGATATAAATAAAAATAAAAAGGATTTACTCTACAACTGATAGTGACTTAAATCGTGATCTATTTTTTAACAAGGAATACGTCAAATCTTCAATATATACTTCGCATGTATTAATGACATTTTTACACAGAGAGAGAGAGAGAGAGAGAGAGGGAAAGAGAGGAAGAGAGAGAGAGAGCGCAAAAGTGAGAGAGAGAGAGAGAGAGTGTGTGAGAGAAGACCCATACACTAATTATTATAATAATAATCTGTGTGTTGTTCGCGCTTCTGCGCTTCAACCTCCCACATTCGAAAAATATTTCTAACTAGCGATACTAATCAGATCGAAAGGATAACAGCTTAATTTAAAATGAGATGAAATTCATTTGAAACAAGAAAAAATTGAATCAGTTATTAGTTGTCATATACGTACATGATTTTACGTGCATAAAGCCGTTTTCTTTGAAATATATTTTAACTGGATATAGTTCGACAAGACGCTCGGTAGTATCGTATTGTGGTCTCGAATCATCAATATCGTGCACTGTCATAGATGCATGTGGCATGAATCATATAACCACCAGCCAGATACATAGCTTATCAATTGTCATAAAGATCTCACGTTCAGTGCACCCATTGAAGGTCAGCCAACCGTGGGGTTAAATAATAAAATACTTGAACGTTTTTCTTAATATTATCAATCTTATTATTATAGCATTTGCCACAATAAAACAGTTTTTATTTTCATAGTGTATTTGGTCAGAATTGTTTGTTTGTTGGCCAAACATAACGATCAATTGAAAAGAAAAAATGCAGTAATAAATAAATGACTCATGGTTCACTTGATTTTCAATTTCCAAGATTTAACGCTCGGAGTACCGGACGAATGGAGCTTTGAGTATTGTAACTGATATTTAATCTTTCCTACCAAGTCATCGGGGTGTAGAGGGGAGTACATCTATAAGCGGTTACAAGCAGATATTCTTTTCACGTTAAATCTATTAAATAATCGTCCGCACACGAAAATTAATTAATACGAAAGGTTAATTGGGGTGATATTAGCAGCCCATGAGAAGAGCATTAAATGAACATCCATCATAAAATGCCGTATCTCTCTCTCGGAGTAATTTTGTCGGTCACGACCGAGGCATTTTCTCAAACGTCTCGCGACGTCTGAAAGCATTTGCGGAAGGATGGTGGAGAAAAATTTTTTCTGATGGGACGAAAGATGTGCGAGAGGAAAATAAAAGGTTCCTGGTGGATACGCACCGATGGACGCACGAATTTGAAACGGTTGACTCGACTTGCAGCCAATCTTCAAATGTATTTTCTTATGCTGTCTCTCTCTTTCTCTCTCTCGCTCTCTCACTATTTTGAATGTGAAAATCTTATGAAGGTCTATAAAAGCTGAATAACACGGCTAATTGACCATTTGAGAAATTTAAAACTTCATTTTTTTGTATGTAGGGAAAAATTAGCCTAATAAAAAGTGTAGTTTGGTTATTTCCGATCATTCTAATCTGTCTGCCTTCTCTATTTAATATCACAATCAGAATAAAAATTGTCTACATTGCAAATAATTGTACATTTTTCGAAAAATACACCAAAACACCTTTTAAAATATGGAATTGTTTGTTGTTTTATGTTTTAATCGATATATTCCATTTGAAAACGGACTGACTCTGACAGTGAGAAAAGACGGACGTTTTAGATTGAAAAAATATAAAAACCTCTAGCATTTCTTGTAAAGCTTCTTCGTTATAAATACAACATATACACAGATGGACAAAGTTAACGCACCATACAATTTAATTAGTTTAAAGTTAAATCCATTATCTTTCCACATTAGTTACAGATTAGAACCTATGGTAGTCAAAATAAACAGTAAATAATGCTTTGTTTACAAACTTTATTTCCTTTTTTTACTGATTATTCCCATTTTCACAAAAATTTACATTATTCCCATCCATGTGTTACTCCTGAAGATCATTTTCAGTTAATCTTTTCCATTCTTGATTTCATTTGATATGAATCTTATTCTTAAATCTATTTCAGTGGCTATAATCAGGAATTTGAGTGAGTATGGCAGTGTCAGTGTCATGACAATATTAGAGGAAGGAACGCCGAAGAGAAAAGTCGCCAATAGGAAGATTCTTAGCCGCTTCATTGAAACTAGGGTTCACAATAGAAAAGTGGGTCGATCTAAGCCTGTGGACGAGAGAAACGGTAGGCTCTTCGAAAACGCAGCATTCATGTCGAGAGCCGTGGTTGTACAGCTCCTTCAACCTGATGATGGAATAGAAGCTATATGCTCGAAATACGGATCGTTGACAACAACTTACTGTGAATAAGAACTATCTTTTTAATAAAGTTTAAAAAGAATGACATAAGAAGTCTGATAATATAAGTCCGAATTGTCAAAAGTGTCAATGAAAATAACCTCAAGGCCGGGCACCCCGCTTGTGGACTTCTTCTTATCGTAGCTCAGAAAATAGCCAAGCTTCAAGTCGCACGGGAACATGTGAATTGGACATTGGAAGAGTGGGGGCGAGATCTCTTTACTGAAGAAGTGAGAGTTGGCCTCAAATCTTCGGATGGGCGTAATTGCTATATGGGGATGTTCAGGAGAATGATGCTCCTTGCTGTGCCGTTCCTCAGGTGGCATTCCATGGCGTGAGTTTGATGTTCTCGGGTCGTATTTCCTTGGATGCCCACACCGAATTGGTTGTTGTGCGAAGATCTCTAACATCGCAGAGCTACTTACAAGCATAATAGAATAACAAATAGTGCCATTTGCCCCCCCCCCCACATCACTAAGAGATTGTTGCTTATGCAGGATAAAGCCTGGCCTCAAAGAGCAAGTATTGTGGATGACTACCTGAATGAGGTTGGAATTGAGTGCTTGATGTGGCCAGCTCGAAGTTCAAATCGAACACATTTGGGACCAACTTAAGCGAGGAGTACAACGGCGAAACATATCTTAACACCCTAGAATTGTGGGAAACGGCTGTTCTTGAGGTATGGGGAAGAATTCCTCAGGATTTTATCCGAATTCATATCCAAGGATGTCCAAGGAATGCCATGCGTTTAATGGGTGTAATTCGTGCCAGAGGTGGTTCATAACTACCTAAAAACTTTTTTTTCATTTTTATTTTTTTTGGATTTTACGTTTTTTTGTTCTTTACTCAATAATTTTGTTTTGGAATTATGTAATAAACATTTTCTTTTTAAATTTTTGCAACGAAACCTATAAACCTATTTTTGTTAATATATATATATATATATATTCAACGAGAAGATATTCATGTGACAGCCAGGAGTGTCCTATCCTTAATCCTGTGCGAATAATTCTACCTTTCTTTTTTATGTTCTCCGGGACTTAAGGTTTCACTATCGATTTCATTGTCATTAGATTATCGGACATGGTAATCCAGCGGACTTGCCAGTCATTCCGACTTAATCTTTTCAACCCGTGATATTTATATTATTATCGATTACAGGCTTATTGTATGCTTTATTAAAAACTGATCTTAAATTGAATTTCGATGTATAACCACAAACTATAAAAAATGGGGTTAAAAAAATTATATCGATTTATATCGCGTTCGTTATAAAATGATAAACATTTTCTTTTTAAAATAATAACGAAATTGTTATACCATTATTTAAAACTCGCGTTATAGATAATTTTTGATATTTTATGGCCTTTAAACCGTATAGTCTTTAAGAATATAATTAATTACCTGTTACAAACATTAATTACATCCGAAGGAGAACTAAATGTTTTTTTATTGAGCTTATGGAAATTACTTATTAGTTATTCTTGCAGATATTAACTGTAAGTGGCAACTAGCAAGGATATTACACTCAATTAATTAAGTTAATTACACGGATAAACTGACAGAGAAGTACAATTTCATTCATTTATTAACATATTTTCAAAAATGAAACGGTTTAATCTACTATACTTGACACTGATGGTACATAATTTTAACCCTTATTTCAACACATACGTTAGCTTTCAGCAATTGTAAGTGAATAATAATTTCAAAATCCTTCATAATTTCCAAAATGTTTTAACGAAAACGTAAGATTATCCAAAGGAATCATTCAATATCAACAGGCTGTTTAATTAACATTTCTTACCCAATTCTGCTTCTTTCACAAACATCATATCAAAGTTAATGCATTTAACATTATGACAAATTAAATTACTAATTAGTAATTACAATTAGTGTATTTCTTAAAATACAAATTTAGCCTCCGAACTTTGCAAGTTTGTATAGGTGTTATTTCAACTACGAGGTTTTATAAACTTTGCACTTTCGTTTTACATTAATATATTTTATTTAAACAGTGTGCTACATTTTAACTTTTAACTTCATTTTAAACGATGATATTTGGTACAACGAGTTTCGCTGACCAGTAAAAGTTATACAAAGGTCGCAAACAGAAAACGTTTTTTAAATTTGTATAACATTTACCAATAATTAAAAATTACAATGAATATTTAGGAATATAACAACCCCTACCAAAAAAATTAATTTCTTTGTGTCAACTGGCTTGCCACTTGCCAAGTACATTTCTGTCCACTGTCTGACATGATTTTAACATAAAAGTGAGCACTTAAGGCCTCAGTCTCGTGTGATGCAATGGCAAAATGCGCATCGAATTGGAAGAAATCCCTGGGCATTCGGGACATAGGACATAGGACAAGTGGACATGTGTGCCATTCTCCAGGCACCAAACCCAACCGTGGCCTATCACCTTACCACAAGAAAGGAGACATGGATATCAGTTCAAATACGGGTACAACAAATATCACAGGCATGAGATTCATGGAAGGGCCATCTGTAAGACTTATAAAGGAATTACTGCAGGGTAACCGCAACATAGCCAGGATTCTGGTTGGATTCCCGACAGGGCACTGCCACCTATGAAGGCACGTGCAACGAAAAATAGCACAGATAGAAGAAACATCATGCGGATACTGTCAGGAAGAGGAGACCTCAGAACAAGTTTTATGTTTTTGTGAGAAACTATTTTTTCGGACAGAAAAACCTCCAGCAAGATCCTACACTAAGGAACCGCTAGCAACCCTATATAGGTTGATTACCAACCTGAAGCTACCCAATGATTTATAAAATTAGATGAGCACAATAGATATACTTAGCAGAAGGCCATATGGCCACCTTTTTTATCCTATCTCTAGAAATGGAACAATTATGAAGTAACTGGTTAAAAATAAATTAAAAATACAGTCCCGCAGTTCATGTAGAAAACATGATTATAAGAAAAATGTATAACTTACTACGTTATTTCAAGCTTCTTAGATTTATTTAGACAAATTATTAAATTCAAATTAACAAATAAAAATACTAGTAACATTTATAAGTATACTAGTATATACTAGTAATATGACAATAGATAACTAGTTATACCTGCACAGTCACAGAAAACGTGATATTCCTCTTGTATTATGCCTCTCATTTTTGTTATTCATTTTCTTCGCGGTAATTGTTAAAAAGCTCATTTTCAATGTTAGAAGTAATGACCACTTTTGCACTCACGAACACTCTGGATCAAGAGTTATGGTTTTGAAGAAAAAAGCAAATTCAGTTGTTCCTGCGAAGCTTTCGACCTATTTTAAGGACATCATAAGGGCAAAATAATCTTAAATATGGCAACATATTGACATATTTAATTTTTTTCAAGCGATCTCAAATTTCCTTGAAGACAGGTTCAATACCAATATTGCCAAGGACGGTGGATGAAATTTGTTGTCGCCTGTTTTCAAGGACATGAGAGATCGCGTGTAAAAAAAACTTGAATATGTCAATCATATTGAAGATTGTTTTGCCCTAATAATGTCCTTACAATAGGTCAAAAATTTGGCAGTAACAACTGAATTTGTTTTTTTCTTCAAGACCATTCATTCTGAGTGTTCTTGAGGAAAAAATGTTCATAAAAACTAGTAAACTGAGTTATCATTTGTCCTTTCATGAAAGACATGTGTTGACAATTAAGCAGTTTAGTTAAATTTTTTGAGAGTTTACTCAAAATTTTTATTATTTATTCTTCAATAAAGCAAAGGATACATTATAATTATTGTACTTTCATATAACAGACCGGACGTGAGTTGAAACACAATATGTTAATCCAATAATTTATTCATTTGTTTTATTAACAGGATTGCATCCCACAAATTATACAACAATTATACATCTTTTTTAACAATGGTACATATTTATAATGAAATTACATATTAAAAAATTCAGGATTTAATTTTTAAACATATTACAATCTTTTGATATTTATTTACAATTTTCTTTTTTAGGTTTGAAAAGCTTTCATGAAACCAATCAAAATCTTTCCTTTAATAATCATTGTATTATTAGTTGAAGCCGAGTTTGAAGTAAACTTTTTTTTTCCTTCATATTAATACATTACATTAATATAAATAAGCATCCCCTCAGTTTGAGCGTTCAAGCAAATTATATTATATTATATTCACTGCTTGACCAACGCCGGTTGCTGCCGGCTCCTCAAGTACTGAAAACAATTAAATAAAAAAAAGTGTTTGGGAAAGACAAGGAAGTTTGTGTTGGCTGGGAAAAAATTTCTCCAAGCAAACGACCTGGAACTACGAAGAATATTTCTGCCTCCTCCAAAAAACGAAATTAGTAGTCATCTTGAATAATAATCGACCACTTCGAAATTAGATCACGATCTGCGAGCCGGGAAAATTCAAAATGGAGAGAAATAGACTACCATTGTCAGCTGTTAACAGTAATCTGATAATGATGATCGTTTAGATTATTCTAGAAACATCTCTAGAAATATCAACAACAACAACATAAATTCGGAGTTCTCGCTATGACGACGACGAAATACAAGACCAACCACAACAAATAACACAAAATACGAATGCAAAATAACACCTCCAAGCAGCCCCCCCCCCCAATCATCATCAACCGAAACATAGTTAACTTTACCTTACTGAACATAGAAGAAGTTCTTGGGAAAATTATTTCTAGTATCAGGCAAGAAATGACTACACCATTGTTCGCGTGAAAAGTTCCGACGATCATGGGAATCTTATACACTATTTAAAGCACAAAGGTACGACTTTCACACCTATCAATTAAAAGAGGAGCGTGCATTTAGAGTTAAGTAGTAGTTAGTATTAAGAAATCTTTATCCCTACATCCCACCAGACGAAATAGAAAAAGAAGTAGAACAACGGCTTCAAAATCCGAAATGTAATCAACATCCAATCTGCAGCAAAAATCGAACTGCCGTTTTTCTTTTAGGACCTCGAACCTTCACCAAATAATCAGAATATATTTATTCCTTCCCTACGGTATATAAAAAAGAAAATCTCACAATATAAGAGCTGTCAAAATTACGGACACACCACCTCGGTGTGTGAAATGTGGATAGTATCATTGGAGCGAAAATTGTATCAAATCAAGTGAAACTCCAGTTGTATGCTCTCTTTGTAATGGTAAAGGCAGAATTCCTCCGAATTAAGACACAGTCTAGTACTCCTCCAACACCACAACATCAAGTAAAATCTGATCGCACTCGTCGAACTCTTTAACTATGCCCAAGCCTTCCAAGGACCATCTTAGTCACAACCACAGCCGAACCCCATTACTTCTTTCATCCGTCCTCCTCCCAGTTCTTCAGACCTCGCTTCAATGATGTCCAGCTTTATCAACGAATTCCGCTCTTTTATCAGACCTCTAATCTCTCTACTTACAACTTTCATTGAGAAGCTTGCTTCACCCTTAATGCCATCTCAGTACACTATAACTCTTTTCTTATGGAACGCAAATGGCTTGAACTCCTACTTAAACGGACTACAAATACGTCTACAAGAATAAGGATAGACGTAGTACTGGTTACGGAGTCACACTTTACACCACGATCTAATTTTTACATTCGAAATTTCAAGACTTACAGGACTGACCATCCCATGGGTATTACCTGTGGAGGTACCGCTATCTTAATTCGCAACACCTTAACCTTGTATTTAATTTCTACCTAAACTTTTGTATCTTTACAATAAACTGCCATTAATTTGCCCTCCTCACCCTTGGCCCATATTAGCCCACTGCTACTAACAAACGCCCAGATCTTCTAGACTTCTTCATTACGTTCCAAATCTCCTCACTTCACCGTCATATTTGTACATTGAATGATCTCTCATTGGATCACAGTCCTGATCTATTAACTATCGACACCTATTCCATCCCAACTGCCCCTAGAGCTTATTAATACGTGGTCCAGTAGACTGGAAACAATTTGGAATATTCTTGGAACAGAAAATAAATCTCAACCCCCCTCCCTTAAGACACAAATTTCAAATGTTGTGTAATCGGTTTGGATTCTCGACGACAATTGAAGTGGCGACGGAGAGCTTTAGTGAAGTGTACTTCAGTTAATTCATTAAATTCACTAATTTCGTGGTCCGCTTGACCAATTAACACATTACAATTAATTATGGTTTTTAGTTGAGATGAAAAAAAGTAATTGGAAAAAATGGCAAAAGGAAGGAAAACTCATAAGGTGGGGTTGAGATGGGGAGTTGATGTCCGAGTGGATCGAGGTCACGATAGCTCAGGTGGTAGAGCAGCGGCGTATCTAGCCGAAGGTCGTGGGTTCGAATCCCTCTCGTGCCATTAACTTTTTTTCATCTCAACTAAAAACCTTAATTAATAGTTCTAATTTACCTCTCAAACATAAAAGGCTGCTTTACAACACGATATTAAGGCCGGTATGGTCGTATGGACTGGAAGTGTGCAGTTCAGACAAACCTTCCAACTTCCGTAACATTGAAACTGCCCAATCCTTAATCCTACGAAAAACACTAGATGCCATTTTATGTAACGAAACTAAGTGCACATACAGACTTTTATATCACTTTCATTCAAGATATCCGTTCTCGTTACCGCAAATTTCACAAAACGATCCTAACTACCGTAAATTAGCCCATCAGAAATCCCCTCGAACCCTCCTCACCGACTGAAGAGACAATGGTCGCGAGATCTCCTAGGAAGCCATGGTGATAATAGTGAAAGTGATAAGGACAGAAGTATCAATTAAACAGACAATACTTTAGTATCATTGGAGTAATAACAATGGTTATTTTCTCCATTATTGTTTTTAGCATATACTACCTTGCTAATTGTTACAGGTTACCTACTTGAAGGTAGTTGTAATGTACTACAAATTAAAAAATAATAGAAAAAACAATTTAAATAAAAACTACAAATCCAACATTAATTACTCAATTTCAGATGTCCTATTTGTAGAGAAAGCTTGCTCAGGGCTTCACACCTGACCGAAGGTGCCATGCCTGGCCCCTTACGGGGAGCGAGTAGGCATGACCGCTGACATAAAGATGGTACTCGGAAGGGCAGGTCAATTGTTGGGTCCTCGTTACACTTCTTAAGAGAAACGGGGGTGTTTCCTCAAATGTAGAATTGTATATAATGTGTGGTGTGCACGTATAAGTGTATGTATATTTAAATGTACATGTGTCTAATTATATATATGTGTATTATTTTTATTATATATGTAGCAATTTGAATTGTGTGAGTGATTAAAGAGAGGCCCGATGGCGGGATATCGAGTACAAAAAATCAAACATTTAAAAAGCATCAAGATATCTTCAAGAAGAAGATTTCAGTTTTGAAATTTAAAACATCAATGTGCATCACATACACACAATAAATTATCTTAAATATGTAGAGTAATTAGTTAAGATCAGTTAAGATGTTTTCATTAAAAACTAATAGGTTAAAAAAACGATAAAATAAAGGTCTAATTGCAGAAATCGTATTGGATACAAATTTGAACTCAATAATGAACTCAATGTATAAATTAAAGTTTTAATAGGCGCGCTTTAATAATATAATTGGGAAAACTCGACAGTTAATTTAGCGCTGTTCAATTATAGTACATTCGACACAAAAAAAGTTAGAAATGTTTACTGAGAGCCTACTAAGAAAAACTTTAAGTATTTATCCGTCTAATTTTGAAATTGCTCTTGCGTAGGTATAAAGACCAAAGAGAATAGTTAAATTATAATTGTTTTAATAAAGGTTTTTCGGCCTTCAGTAAAATATTAAAGGAACGCCGGTTTTTTCCCCTTGGTAAAAACTCTAAATCAAACTCATTTCCATTGCGACCTTTTAAAGAAAATGGAAATTCGACACTTTTGCATTATACAAAACCAACTGAGACAATTTTTAGTAATTGGATCGCTAATTGACCATCTAATGTATGTACCAATCGTGAAAGGTGTAAAACCTTGACTAAGTCATTGCCCTCTTCAAATAATATTACTAATTCAATACAAAATAAATCACAACATTAACGGATGTAAAAAACGAATGTCTTAATTTTTATTACAATTTTATAATCTTTATGCTGAACCGGCATGCGGTCATCTTCATTCGTGGGTTTGAGTAGTTTCACAAACCCGCGAGTGATGATGGACCTAATAAGTTACCTAACGCCGGTACTGCATTTCACCGACTCGCAGACTCAATATCGACTAATACTTTTATTCTTGATTTAGTAACAAACGATTTTGTGTTTGGTAAAACTCATGAACATTACTGTTTACCTCGAATAATCTATTCAGTTGGACTAGTTCATGGTCGAGCTTAAAGTTGAAACAGCTAGTCTTACCCAAACCGTGCACATTTAACCATCTATTGTTTAACCATCAATAAAAAACATTGGTTTGCGTGATTTGTGTACATATCAGCTCTATCATGTGGATTGTTTCACAAATTGTTTTTTCGATGTGTGTATCGAGTTTTACAATGTCAATATATGGTTTAATGTATTAGTTAAAGTAGTTGTTTAATTGACTAATTATATGTCTGATGTAGCCTTATAGACAATTAGACCATCCGATAGTTCAAGGTGGGAATAGATTCATGTTATTTCTGCAATAAGTATTTGACCCAAGACGGATCTGAGCCACTTATGCATATTCACTTTTGTGCGCATATTACTACAACGTACATAATTAACATATTCGAACAGGGCAATTTGAAATAGTTCAAAATCAGTATTTGAAGTTAGTTCGTTGACAGTTAGTTGAAAGACATTTCCTTTTCCCATGTTGAGTTTAAGGGGATTATAAAAAGTTTCAGACAAAAAGAGTTTGTTTTTCAACAATCATGAGTAGGTAAGACAAAATGTAGTCATGCAAAAAAAATTATTTGCTGTAAATTCAATACATTATTCTGTGAAAAAATGAAACGACAATGTAGAACAAAATAATGAAAAATAAACAGTAAAACAACAACAATTATTGGAGAAATTGTAGAAATATGGTACCTATCCAAACTAGGATCCCATGTGTTATTAAGTATTCTACTAGTGCAAAATAAGCAGACCTCATTAAATCTAGCTTAAATTTTTTTTAAAATTTTACACTTAGTAATCATTATTTTCTAAATTTTTATTACCAAAGCATCAATATGAAACATAAAGTTTAATTAATAATCAAAAATTATTCCCAGATATTTATCTTGTTTAGAAAAGGGTACAATGGTCAATTACAGTTAAATGTATTATTTTATTATTATAATTATCATTACTACAAGAATCTAATATATTTAGTATATTTACTTGTGATTTGAGAGACTAAATTTAATGATTTTAGTTTTAATTACGTTTAAAAGTAAACAATTACTATCTAGCCATTTTTTAATTACTATTATTGTAACATTAATACTTTTTTATTATAACATCATAATTCTCGCTGGAAAAAAGTATAGCTGTGTCATCAGCGAATCCCAATATTTTACCAGAACGTTTAAGTAAATTGTTTTTTTTTTGATTGGGGTCGATGGAGTACTTTTATAAATATTCCGCCATCGACCCCGAACACAAACTCATACGCTCTCATTGTTCGAGGGGCGATGATGATGTTATATTTCACCCTCACCCCTCGCCATTCACGCTAATAAATACATGCACTCAGACAAACATATAGACACACAACACATGAGACATACTATATACAATAAAAAACCCCAATTTCCCGTAAAAATCGGAACAGGGGACCCTGAAACCCGCTGCAGTGCTCGAGCACCTTCTTCAGATTGGATGGCATGCCTACGCGCTCCCTGTAGGGAGCCAAGGCATGGCATGTTTCCAGTATGTGGGACACATCGAGCAACCTTTCTCTGCATAAGGGACACCTGCGCGGGCTCTGGCCCAAGAGCAGGTGGCCGTGTGTCAACCGTGTATGGCCTATTCTTAATCGCGTTAGGACGATTCCTTGTTTCCGGCTCAGGTTCTCGGGGGGCCATCTACGAATCGTGCTCTTGACGCGCAAAAGCCTCTCGGACGACCCGGCCCACTGACGCTGCCATCTTTCTTTTATCATGGTCTTTACTGCTAGCTTGGCGTCAGAGGGCCTGGTCGCGATGGTCCGGTCTGGAGGGTTGGACGTTCCGGCCTTTGCCGCCTCGTCCGCACGTTCATTACCCTCCAGCCCGACGTGTCCGGGGATCCAGACAACAACCACCGTTTTTCCGAAGCGCTTCAACTCGGCGATTTTTTCCAACAACAGCACGACGAGAGGGTCCAAAGAGAACCCGCCCCGCAGGGCCCAGACAGCGCTCAGAGAGTCGGTGCATACGAGGAAGGCTGATCCTTCCTCGGTCCGCACCGCCTCGAGAGCGTGCCAAATCGCGTACAGTTCCGCCGTGTATATGCTGCAATGGGGGGGCAGCGACCAGGAGGTGGCCACTCCTTTGCTATACACGGCACAGGCCACACCATCGCCAGTCTTGGACCCGTCTGTAAAGACAAGACCAAAACCGGCGTACTTGTTCCTAAGTTCAAGGAACTTAGTCTTATAGAGGTGTGACGGTGTACACGACTTGGGCAAGCTCGCCAGGTCGTCGCGGACGAGTACAGCAGGAAGGGTCCAAGGAGGTGTCGGTCGGTCACCCAGCCGAAGCACGGTCCCCAGAGCCAGTCCCGCCCTCCCTAAGGCCTCGCCGAAGCGAATCCCGAGGGGTCGCGTCCGCGAGCGAAGCATGTCATAGACGGCTCTGTACGGGCACTCAAGAATCGTCCTTGCTAGGGGATGCCACGGCTTGGCCAGATACCCGGCCGCGTAACTGAGGGTGAGCTGCTCTCTCCGTAATTCGGGAGGCAATACCCCCAGCTCACAGCACAGACTGGCCAAGGGGCTGGTCCTGAACGCTCCCGAGATCGCTCTGAGACCCTGGTAGTAGAGCCTATCGAGCTTTCTCAGACGCGTTTTTCGGGCCGAGGAATAGGCCATACATCCGTAGAAGATTCTCGAACACAGCAGCGAGTCAAACATTTTTAACAAGGTCTCCCTGTCCGCTCCCCATCTAAAGTGACCAATAAATTTCAGCAGTGTGAGGATTTTTCTGCCTCTGACCTCGACGGCGTCGATGTGTGGCTGCCATCTCAACTGCTTATCAAATATGAGGCCGAGGAACCGTACCGTCTCCACATATCGAAGGGGGGCGCCCAGCAAGCAGAGCTGTGGGGGCCTATGGGCCCTCCTTAATCTGCAAAAGTGGACGCAAACCGTCTTCGACGAGGAGAAGGAGAAGCCGGTTTCCTCGGCTCTCGCAGCCACAACGTCTATTGCTGATTGCACCCTGCCGCCGACCTCCGCCAAATCCTTACCGGAATGGTAGAAGCAGAGGTCGTCGACAAAAAGCATCCTTTTTATCTGCGGAGGGATGCCGTCAGCAATTCCGTTCACCGCCACTAAGAAAAGCGCAACGCTCATCACCGAACCCTGGGGGATGCCGTTCTCTTGAACGTGATCCCCAGAGAGCACGGTACCCAGCCTGACTCGGAACCTGCGGTTCTCCAAGAAACCCCGGAGAAACCTCGGCAACTGACCTCTTAGACCAAAATCGTGACACTTCCGTAGTATCGCGTATCTCCACGTCGTATCATACGCCTTCTCAAGGTCGAAGAACACAGCCAGAGCGTGTTCTCTGTTCAGGAACGTGTCCTGAAGGTCGCCCTCGAGAAGACATGCATGATCTACCGCAGAGCGATGTCTACGGAATCCCGCCTGATACTGGCTGTAAAATCCCTTCGTCTCAAGGTACCAGGTCAACCGACCATTTACAATGGACTCCAGGATCTTACTCAAGCAGGTTGTCAGCGAAATCGGTCTGTAACTCGAAGCCAAGCTTGGATCCCTACCCTCTTTAAGGATAGGTATGATGAGCGCCTCTCGCCAACGATCGGGGTACGAGCCTGATTCCCATATGTTGTTGAAAAGGTCCAACAAGCGACGCTTCACACCCTGGGGAAGGTGGTGAAGCATCTCATATGGGATACCGTCACACCCGGGGCTTGAATTCCGGGTGCGCCCCAACGCAGACTCGAACTCTCCCATCGTCAGGGGCACGTTGTACGCTTCACTTGTTCCGCCGTCGAAGTCGATTGTCATGCGTTCCGCCTCGGTCTTTCTTTGCCGAAAGCTATCGGAGTAGGCTTCGGAGCTGGATACCGCAGCAAAATGCTGCGCTAGTTCTTCGGCCACCTCCGAAGCTTCTGTCACGCTCCCATGATCCGTGCTTAAGATAGGGACCGACGGAGGTTTGGATCGGCCCGAGAGGGCTCTGACCCTGTCCCAGACTTTCCTGGCGGATGTATGGTGCGTCATTTCTGACACATATCTCGCCAGACTTTCTTTTTTGGCCTGGGACAGGATACGCCTCTCCCTAGCCCTTTTTACTTTAAAATTATCAAGGTTTTCCTCCGTCGGATGTCTTCTGAAGCGTCGGAAAGCTCGCTTCTTCTCCGCGTGTGCGCGGCCACAGGCGGCACTCCACCAGGGAACCCGAGGTCTACAAATAGACCCACCGGTCCTGGGGATAGATCCGCCTGCGGCGCGATTGATCTCCCTCTCAAAAAGTAGGAGATCATTGTCGACATTCCCTGTTAGGTCGGGTGCCGACACCGACGCGGAGAAAAGCTCCCAATCCGCACGCTTCAGGCTCCACTTCATGGGCGCATGATACATTCCTCTCAAGACGGAACTCCTCAACACTATGGGGAAGTGGTCACTCAGATGAGGATCCTCTAACGGAGCCCATTCTATCCGGTTGGTTAGGGAAGGTGAGGCTAATGACAGGTCTATCGCACTATAGTTGCCTGTTCTGAAATCAATGTGTGTAGCAGCGCCGGTGTTTAGGAGGACCAGATTGGACTCTCCGATTAGGTCCCCCATCTCTCTGCCCCTCGCGTCGGTGCGCAACGACCCCCACCATGTGTTGTGCGAGTTAAAATCGCCCAACACCAACGTTGGCGGGGGGAGTTGCTCGACTAGGGCAGAGACCCCACTTCTGTGCCACGGTCCTCCTGGAGGTAGATAGATGGAGCACAGTGTGAGGTGCATAGGCGCTGCGATTCTCACGGCGACCGCCTGGATGTCAGTGTTTAGCCTCACCTCTTGAACCGATATGTTTTCTCTTATTAGGATGGCTACCCCTCCATGTGCCCTACCCCCCGGATCTGGTTGCACCTCTTTGGAGAAGGTGTTGAATCCCCTCAGTTCGAGGCGCCCCCCCGGGCGGATACGGGTTTCCTGGAGGACGATAGCCATCGGTATATATTCCCTAACCAGTAACTGTAGCATGTGTCTTTTATTGCTTATACCTCTACAATTCCATTGTAGAATGGACTCCATTATTCGCTATCTTTTGATTTTTGTTTTCGCAAATTTGGTCTGGGTCGGCCTTTCTGCCACCCCTTTTTCCTTCGGACGGGGCCATCAGTGGCAGTTGAAGAGGTTTCGGACCCAGACGTTGCTTCTAGATCCGTGACCCAGTTAAGGCGTGAGGAACCGCCCGATGGTGTGGCTGCCGCCACGGGTGGCGGCAATTTCGGTGGGGGCATGATCGTCCCCGGCTTGTTCGGCGCCTTTTTATTGATCGCCGTTGGGTCCCTCTCCGGGGACGTTTGGGAAGAGGATGTCACCATCCTCTTCTGGGGTTGGATGGCATCGGCCACCCTTTGTTTTGCCCCCAACATAGAAGTGGGGGCTTTGACGGCTGCTCCTTTTAAGGGAGGGGCCGCCGGGTTTTTTTCTGGGGCCTTTGCACCCCGAGTGGGAAGTGCTGCCGCCTGGGCATACGTCCCCACAGTGCTCTTGCTGTCGACCACTGCCCTAGCCTCTCGAAAGCTCATTCTGTTCATTACTTTCATTTTCTGAATCTCTCGTTCTTTCGAGAGGATAGGACAGCTTGCCGATCTGCTCGTGTGGCAACCGCCGCAGTTCACGCATGTGGGAGGGTCAGCGCACCCGGATTCTTTTGGATGCGCCTCCCTGCCGCACTCACAGAACTCTTGCGGCGACTTGCACCGCAGGGATATATGCCCAAATCGTTGGCATCTGTAGCATCTCTGAGGGCTCGGGATGTATGGTCGGACCTTTAATTTGTAAAAGGCCGCCCTTATTTCCTCTGGGCATATTGGTGTGTCAAAAGTGAGGATTAGGCTCGCAGATGGGACAATTTGTCCGTTCCTGCGCGTATTCATCCTCCTCACCTCCAACACACCCTGGTCTTCAAGGCCTTCTTTTATGACGTCAACACTACTATTCATGAGGTCGCGGCATATTACTACCCCTCTGGAGGTGTTCAACCTTTGGTGAGGGGTAACTTCGACCTCATGTCCTGCAAGCGTCTTTAGTTGTTTTAGAGTTTCTTCCTTTTCTCTGCCTGTTACACCAATACATATCTTTCCCTCTCTACTCTTCGTAATTGTACTTGTGACTCCCAAGATTTCTTTTATGTTCTTGTACAGACGGAAGGGGCACGTGGATTTGAAATCGCCCTCTTTCCTTGTCACATTGTAGTAGCGCGTTTGGTATGTCTCGGAGAGAGGAGTAATCCCCATGGTTCCGAGACCAAACGACGCGATACCTGCTGATGGTTTGTTCTTTTTTTCTTTCTTTCTGTTTTTAATTTCTTTTTCTTCCTCTTGCTTTCTTTTCTTCTGTGCCGGAGACACAGGGGACACAGGCGCAGGTTTCTCTCCTACCGTTCCGCCTTTTGGCGAGTTTGGTGGGTATCTTTTTCTTTTCCCATGTACGGGGATGAATCCGTCATTCTCCACCTCACAGGAAGGAGAGGGTGGTTGTGATGGGATTGATGAGGGTGGTGGGGTGGAGCATTGGGCCGGTGGAGTACGGGATGTTGGGGGGCCTTCCGGATTTGCACAAGGCAAATCCAGTTGGGGGCTTGAGGAAAGTGTTGGGGTAGGTGGGGTTATTTGGTTAAGGGGGAGTGTGGTTGGGCTGGTTGGACCCGGGCTAGGCGGAGTAGGCACTTTTACTCCTTGATTTTCTTTTTCCAATTTCATTTTTCATTTGTGTGTGTGTGTGGTCTGTAGTATGTGTTTGTACAGTGTGAGTGCAATTCTCAACCTTTGGGGACGATCACCCGGCCCACCCAGGTGCTTCTCCGATCTTCCCCCATCCCGCGTGGCCTCAGGAGGGCCCGCCGCGATGCCCAGCACGGTAACCATCCAGTCGCCAGCTGGCAGTACTAGGCACCGCAACATTATACACGAGGTGATAGGACAGCCTCCCCGGTGGCTATTCCGGGGTTCGGGTCCCTGTACTACCTCGCGGCCCGGGAGTGCCGTAACCCAGTTTTCCTCCGGTACCCTCACAGGAGGAGGGTTCACGGACACCCGACGAGACCGGGGGATCCCCCTCTCCAGTTGAGAATTGTGTGTTGTATGTGTGGTGTTTTGTGCACGGTGATATGCGTTTGTTATCTTCGGGTTCCGAGGCCCTTGGTCGCGTGCATCGACCTGTGTATTGGTGGTGGCGTGCTGACGGGGAGCCTGGACATTCCATCAATCATCAGTGGTGTACCAAGCTCCCCGCCTCGCCACCACATAGTGTGAGGTGTGGCGGAGTTGTGTCCGTACTGGGGTGCCATATCCAGTACGTGAGGATTTGAGTTCTCCCCAAGAACCTTCCTAGGGGCGGTAGCCCTAGGGTGTGTATAGTGTTTGTGTGCTTATGTCAGTATGTGTGTTTGTGTGTTTTGTATGTGGACGCAGTTTACCCTCGTGCCCGGGAGGTAGTAAATTGTTATTGTAAATCAAAATTAGTACAGGCTCTAAAACACTCCCCTGTGAAACCCCATAATTAATATAAGTGGAATTCCTGAAAGTTTGGCTTATTTTCGTTTTTGAGTTCTATTAAACAAAAAAAAATATTTAATGAAATTATAAACGGATCCTTTGATGCCAATATTAAAACATTTTCAGAGCAATACTGGATGACCTACAAAATCAAACGTCTTTGATATTTCCAAGAACAATCCTATAATTTGTCAAATCAATGCCTAATGTTCTAAATCGTCATACACTATTATAAAATTGGTTAATGTTCTGACATAACTTAAATATTCCATAAAAACGAACATATGCAGCAAATTATTGGCATAGACTAAAGCTAAAATGTAAAACCTAACTTACTAGATTTATTATTTATGGGTACACTATTTTTGGCTTATCGACTTGGCTTTCCAGATTTCTGGCCTGTAGGTCATATAACAGTAATTCGAATAATAAATTTCAAAGAGAACTGACTATTAGTCCCAGTCCGATTAGAGTTTTATTAACATGTTTATAAAAGACGACTCCAACACTGACAAAGAAACAGACCTGAATTCATTACATAAAAATTGCAAAGACAAAAAACTCTTTCGTTCGATTTTCCCGAACCGACAAAATGGTCTCCTAGAGAAATATGTAGACATCTAATGAAAATACAGAAAGATAATCGTCATGAATGCAACGAAAATAAAAAGGGGTTTGTCTTTTTTATACACAATTCAAAGAAATTTGATACATTTGGCCAGCACACTTTGATTAAATTAATAATTTAAATCCAAATTTTTGGGTAAGAAATTTTGTCTAATGAAATCATTGCAAGGCATCCAACGATGCGTTCAGCAGTTAATCAATGAAGATTTTGTGATCTTTGATTTACCACTTGCTGTGAGAATTTGGGTCTTTGGATGGACTAAGCTATATAAAAGTTTACCACCTTGTGAATCATTTAACATCCTGCTTTCTTCCGGTCTGCCCTACGGTACTTTAAATGAACTTATGCACGTTAACAGACTCGTGATGATGGCGGAAGCAGCCCGCAACGCGTATGTCAGACCAAAGCAGCTAGGATAGAGGCAGACCAAAATGACTAGAAATGGCCAACTTACAACTTTTTTATTTACAGAAATAATTGTAAAAAACAAACTAAAATATGTCACTAAAAAAATTACACCAACATAAAATATATAAAATTAAGCTCACCCAAATTCGTTTTCAATTCTTTCCCCAATAAATAAAATGAGTTTAGTTTCATTAACAACAAATAGATAGATACCGATTTTCATGTAAGTCAAATATTTTGAACTATACTTAGAGAGCAGACTGACATCGAATTCCCACACTACACGTAAGATACAACAACTTAACAGAATACTTGGAAAACTACCAAGACTTTCAGAACCAAAATCCGTCTTGACTGTCAGCACAAAATTAGCCTTATACAAGAAGATTCTACAACGACTTTGAAGTCCGGAGTGGAACTGTCGGGTTATGCCAAGCCATGCAACATCCAGCGCATCCGTCCTTTCAATCAAAAGTCCTCAGATAAATCGTCAAAGCTTCTTACTACTCAACTTCACTATCCACAACGATATCAGCATTCCTTTTGTCAACGAATTGATACCCCATTCTAAAAGTTTCACCTCTCGGTCCACCCTATTCTCTAACCCTACTGCTCGAGCTTTCTTTACACATTCCTATCCCCAGAACCCGCCACGTCCCCTTAATCGGCAATGGCAGCGAGACCTCCTTCCCCTTAATCATACACTGCTTTGGATGGTTTCTTATAGTACATGTCCTCCAGATGTAGCGCCGCATTAGTGTTAGTGCTGTGACTGTGAGAAAAAAGGTTTTGTGATCACATTTGCAATATATTAAACAAAAGATGTCAGTTTTTGGGAACAATCTTTATACTGTAACTTTACGATACGTGTACTATTGTGGGATGACTTTCTCATGTACACAGTCATAGTACTTTTTTCAAAATTTTATTACAGTTGTAATTATGTACATTATACAATGTATACACAAATTTCATGCCTTCTCTAAGACTTTAAAAGTATCGAATAGCTAAATCCCGATAAAAGTGAAGTACCGATTCATTTTTTCACCCCTAATCGAAGTTCGTTCCGTTGATTTTGTCATACGCGCCGGGTAAAAGATTGAACTTGACTTATTGCGGCTAGCAATGAAGGTATACTTTTTTAAATTCACTAATTACGTGGTCCGCTTGACCAATTGATGTATTACAATTAATTAAGGTTTTTTGGTTGAGATAAAAAAGTTATACTTTTTTCACGTTATGTCGTTAAAATATAACAGCGAAAACGTGGATATTCTTTGCAATCCGTTTTATCACATCCATGGGAAAAGCTGCCGTGTACATTTGTCGCCAGGAAAAAAAGCGCATAATGAGCCCCACCATGTTGTCCCAGGTCGTTTAACTCGGCGTTTTTGATAGAAATACCGGGCACTGTGGCATTCGGCCCTGGGCATGATTAATACGGGGGGGGGGATTCACCATGAACGTACTCTTGTAACAAAGTAGACAAATGGCAAAATGCACTACTATATTACTGACGAGCATTTGTATAACACTTAAAAAATTAAGAGGCGAAAAATTACGTAAAAATAGATACCGTCAAACACAAATAGAAATACACGATGCAACAGTTAAAGTTAATTATCATCAATGAAAAGTTTATTTTACTCTTAATAGTACAAATAATTAGGTCATGGTTGAGTAATGAGAACTTTGGTGTAGTTATCATCATGGCAGGTTCTGCAATAATTCAAAGCGTTCGGATAGCCAAATAGTGCTAAGACTGCACCACTGGTGAAATGTCTGTGTTGGATGATTCTGGGTACCCAATATATCATCCGGTTGTGTGTTTCCCCAGGTTTTGAATGCATTCACTGCATTCATTTAATAGCTGCTTGGTTATCCGATGTTATGACGATTTTTTGACAGTGCAATTTTCAGATTTTCTAAGGCACAAATAGGTACAGGGCCGGCGATGACCTCAGCTGTTTGTCAGTCAATACAACACCCATTTTAAATCTAAATTACAATCGTTGAAGGCATGTATTTCAATTTAAAAGACCGAGGTGTACTTCCCTAATGAGTATGATTGCTCAAGTTTTGGGTGCGTATAGAAAATGCCTGATCCGGTTTCTTCGTGCGTTTTGGAGCTATCTGAATACCATATCATTGTATAGGATTTTCTCCTGAGTTATTCTCTTTTGTAGTCTGTTGAGATTTATAGGATGTTTTTTATCAGTCATTATAGAACTTTATGGAGTGTTTCCACGATCACGTAGTCAATTTCCATTTCTAAGAATAGGTGACTGATTTAATTAATTATTTTAGTGTGCCAGAAATGTTTAGTTCCCTCCAGTTTGATCGTTTCCGGAGCCTAAATGAGCTTTTCCTCCCTCCTTATATAAATATTTCCGATGGAGGGAGGTTTCTAGTGCTTGCTGGTGCTCTAGTGCTATTGACGGGGTTGTTTTCATACCTGTGACACATAGGTTTACTAGTCTTTGTATGCTGCCTAATGTTTTTGCTGAACTTTGGTCCACCAGATTAGTGATCCATACGATAATCTGTGTCTTATTGCAACCATGAATAAAAGAAAGTGGGCCATATTCGGTTTTAGTTTCCAGTTATAGATGACGGGAAAAAACAAAGGTTCCGCATACGGGAACCAATAGAATAAAAACAAATACCTCTGGGCCGAAAAGCTTATTTACGTGGAGGTACATTACTACTACTAATTTACAATTTTAGGTAAGCGAATAGTTTTTTTTTACAAACTCTTTTACTAAAACCTAAAATACCTATCCTTTTAGCACGCTTGGCGGATGAAAAATCTCCAAATATAATTAACTTATGCTAATTTAACAGGAACAACATATTTAACACGTTACAAGGTGAATACCACAAAAATATCCTTTTGAAGTGAGTTTTATTAACTTTTTTATTGTGGATCAATATATTTTTAATGTTACCTAGTAGTTCAAAGTTTATTTAATATTGTGACTTGTAGCTTGGTAAGAAAATTTGCATTATTATCGATATTCTTAGAACGATCAGGCGAAAATCCTCCTAGAATCGTACCGGCTAATCGGCGAGCTACGTTTTTATTCTTAAGGAAAAGAAAAACGCGGAGCCGTCCGAGTAGTTGCAGTCCTTTCTGCGTGAAAAACTCGCAGTTTCACCTGAGAAAATTAACCTCCAAATCGCGGGTTCCGTTCGGAATGCATCGGTTTTGCGACACCTCCTTTCTGCGGTTGATTTTTACAGTTTTTCAACCGCGTCGGGTGGAAAAGTGGCGAGACGTTGCATTATTGCGTACCGTGCTTGCCGGTCGCGCAGCCTCGGTCAACTAGGTGTGAAGTGAAACGAATCTTGCTAAATGTCGGATTTTCCAACTTCATCGAAGGAGGAAAACTTTACATCCTCCTCACCTCGAATCATCATCTCATAAGTGCCAGGTTGTACACCGAGAATGGCTGAATTTTTTATCGGTATTGAAATTTTTGATAATATATACCATTTCTTCCTTGCCTGCTTGTGCAACAAATTTCACATCATTAGTTTTAAAAAACGTGACCTTTCAAAAGACTATCTGAGTCTGAATGGGAAAAGTAAGGAGAGAGAACGTTCATTCTTGCTCCAACTGCTAACCCCCTGTGTATGTTACTTGATACAAACGCATAAGACATGCATGTCGAACTGCTATATTCCAGCTGACTAATGCATGATGTTTTGTTTTTGAAGGTCCGAAAATTTATCAAACTGATTATAAAAAGCCCTGACTTTACCTCTTTTGAAACATCTTGGTCTTGTGGTACTAAAGATAACAGGTTTTTCAAACAACCGCTTTGCGAATACTCATTTTTGAAAAATCAATTTTTATTTATCAAACTTGAGTTTGAGCAACTTTCAAATATGTTTGAAGGATTTTAAAATATACCACTTTTCATCATTTGCCATGATTAGAAATCAGCAACATTTTGGATTTGTATCTAATTTGCTCGAGACATTCTTGTCGCCGATCTGTAAGAAAGAGACTTTTCACATTATTGTAGACGTTTCTCTTAATCTATCAATGATCTGATATTGGCCAACCTCGATAATCAGGACAAGTTTTCTATGGTTCAAATGATCACAGGTTACCTTACATTTCACGCAAATGATTACTAATATTAATATCAATATTTATAATCATTATTAATTCATTAACACCGACAACCAATCGAGATCCTTATTAAGGGTGATGTTTTCAACAGCAAAACTTATATGCTAAACTACTGCTGTATTCAGCATAATTCAACTAAATTGTAGCTTGATCAAGGCTGAACACGATACAGTTCACCTTCTACTGTAATAATTCAGCTGCCTTGTTCACATACTTAGTTTTCTCCGTAGTCTCATATAACAGTGAATCAAGATTTAGCATTAATGAAAAATAGTATTTTGGCGCACTTATTGTTTGAATATAGTCAATAAATTAATAATCTATCCAACAGCGTCAACTTCTTAGTAACGATTTACTTATCTTTAGACAGTTTCATTTTGTAATCAACCCAAATGTATTTCGGTGCAAAATAATCCATTCGCCTCGTCGTGAACGCTCTTTGGTAGAATAGGCTGTTTCAATCTGACAATCACACTGTCCATTTCTCTCTAATTCCTCCAAATGCACAGCATGTTCCGCTTTGGGTGAAGTTCGCCTTTAGATGTGGTTAATGGACGTTCGTTCATCTTCAACTTCTCACTGAAACCGTTTTACATGGAACCAACGCTTTATCCTCCTTTGCTAATCTCTTAAAATGAGTGGCATTTTTCAAGCTTTTTTGTCCAGGTATGCCATTTTTGTAAATAAACATTTAAATTTTCTAAAAAGTAAACATAATCAAGCAGCTATAGAATAATTGTTGATTTTGGTTATTAGGTCCAAACATAAGGAAGGAAACACCATCATTATTGAGAAAGATCATTATTTACCAACACGTACAATGTCCATAATTAACGTTAAGACAACTTAGAGAAGTTGTCAAATCAATATATTATTTATAATTAAAATAAGTGAAAATGATAGGACAGTGTCAGCATATAGTTAAAAATGCAGTTGTCGCGCTACATCAATTTAGTTTTAGCCGACATTTTCCCCAAGCACAACACAAGTCCACAAGACAACAATAAGAAATGTGCAAGCAAAGACTTTTCCCCCAGCGGTTACCATGAAAACGTTAAAAGTTTTACGATGATTATCCCACGTCTGGGTTTTTCCTATCATACATGATCGAAGATTCTCCTTCAGCATTGCTACAATCTATTTTTATGGATGAATAAGCGGTGTTTTTTTTTAATATTTCAGGATATACTTCAGATCACTTTAAAGATATAAATAATACATTTTTATCAATTAAAACAGAAAGAAGAGGCAATCCTCGTGTAATATGTGTAAAACCAATTTTGTTATAATTTTTTGAAAAACCTACTAATGGTATCATTGTTTAAAAAATGCGAATATTTCAGTCAACGCGTCAACAACACCTTACCTTCTTCAAAAATTATGGATTTGTAAATTTGCAAATAGTATTTTCACTCCGTATAAAAAGGTAATCTGTTTTCGAGGTTTTTGACTGCGACTGGCGTGACATTTGCTGTACAAGGAAAATTCGTACTTTAAAAATGGAAAGTTGAAATATGTGACTACTGTTAACAGAATGTTCGACAGGTAATATTCCTTCACCGTCGTTAAATAAGACAAAGGTACGAAGACTATTCCAGATGAACGATATAAAATTTTACTTTCTCACTTAACCCTTATTTTAAGTTTTACCGCCGAATTACCATCTTTAACGTGCGTCAGTATATTAACGTAAAGTAATTAAACGTTGGTATATGAAACAGGGAGGGAATTTACTCAATTTCGAACAACTAAGTAAGTGTGGAGTATAAATAAACAACGTGGATGATTTATTCCTTTGTATTCAGCTATCGTTGTTATTTCTGGCTCTTTGCCTTAATGTAATAAATGTCTATCTCAATTAATATATTCATTATGATTATTAACAACATTTGTTATAGTGCTCTGTTGATTTTCAAGACGGGTTTTCTTAAAACGTGTAAATAGTTGTTAAATAGTGTTTTATGTATTGAGAAAATAGTAAGAAACTATTGGCTAGTTTATTAATTAATAATAACAAATATAATACATGGGATTGTATCACATTATAAGAATCAGTTTCCTTTGTAATAGTTCACTCTCAACAAAAACAAAAATTTTACTCTCCCCTTCTCTCACTCTCTCTCACAGTATATTATTTCTATTTTAAAGGCACAAATAGGGCTTTAACCACCATTACATGTACGTATACGAGAAATAAATTAAGCTTTACAAACGTAGTAACATGGTAATAATATTATATAATATAATAATAATAATAATAAAATAATAATAAATAACAACATTGCCTGAGTAAACTCAGGTGTCCATGATAAGCTTCGTTTGACCTGATGTCTCGAGAAAAAAAGGGTTTCACATCCAGTATCAGGCGGGATTCCGTAGGCATCATTCTCTACTTGATCATGCTTCTCAAACATGATATTCAAAATCCACTTCTGAATAGAAAGCACCGGGGCGTCGGTGGCCGCAACGGTAGGCGTTGACACGGCGCTCATCACTGTATGGTAAAGGTCCCGGGTTCGAATCCAGCGGCCATGCATTCGAAGACACACGAGCTGGGCAACCGGCCGACTCCGCCCTGGGTCCTCTCGGCCGTAGTCGTCCGGGAAGATCTTGCGGTGTTAGCCAAGTCGTCCACTCTGTCTTACCGTTACCGAGCTATGTTCTTGAAGCTTAGATCGAGATACGATGGTTTTCGGCGGGTCTTTACAGACAGGCCTAAAACTGACGAAGATTGGCGTGTACTGGTTTCGCGACCTCATGGTCGTTCCCGCCGCACCGTAGCGTTTACCCGGCAGAATTATATGCGATTTGGCACGCGCTTGGGTTGATTCGAGACTAAGGTGGCTCTGCCAACCTAGTCTGCATCGCCTTCCACACGCGGTTACTGCTGTCCTTAACAGATTTTCAGTCATACCTCTCGTAATGCGTTTGCTGGAGAGATACCACGAATTGGACCGTCTCGGCCAAACGGTGGTTGTTGTCTCGGTACCTATCCACATAGGTTGGTAGGGTAATGAAAACGCTGACTAGGCGACCGCCTAAGGCTGGGACCTCCCAACCTCGGGATTTAACCACCTCCTTGGCGATGCTGGGACTGAGTCTGTCTTCAAATAAATTTGAAATCTTCTGCGAAAAACCTATTTATTTCAATTTGTAAACAGTCTCCTGCTGAACTGAATTTGCTTTTTCATCAGTACATTGTCCCTGTATCTATCTCCATTTTTTTAAATTTCATTCTCTTTCATTCCTAATTACATATACTATCTAATGTATCTCTTGCTACTATTATTTGTTATGGTTTCATGTATGGGGATACGGAAGGAGCTTGAGAAATAGCAAAGAATATTTATACTAGGAATGTTCTGTCTGCATAATAATACACCGACATAATTATTATTTTCGGAAATGGGAAGGTTTTGTTCAAGTTCGGTCTAAACCTGTACTTCTCTTATGTATTAAAGATCTCGTCAAATCATTTAAGGGACGGATTAACCTTTAACCAGAGAAATTACAAAACATAAAATATCCTGGTGTAAAAGCTGGCTACAAATTAGATGACGGGCCGAGTGACAAATGGAAAGAGCGAACCATCTGTAGATTTGCTATCACTAATACAAAAAAATTATTCTCAACTAAACACTCTCAGCTTCACAAAATCCATCATAATTTAAAATTGAATTTAAATTACATGGTTAAAGACTTAAAGTTTGAATACAAAAAACCTAATTGTTAGTCTACGGAGGAATTGATGGATCTGGATTACAAACCGTGGCTTAGCGGAGTAGCCTTCAGGCATTCTTTAAGTAATTTGAACAAATCTGAAAGCTGTTTCCACTTTTTTTGCTGAATGCACAATCCTTAACTATTATGGGAGTGAAATTTTTTTCATAAAAGTCCTTCACAGATAGAGAATCTGTCGATTTAGTCTATAGAAATAGTAGGGTTAGTCTGGCTCTATTTATAAAATAAGCATCATTGTATACGTTAATTGAGGAATCCAATTTTTAAGCATTTCAATTCCCGTATGGGTCTCGGGGTAGAATAGACCCACTGTTCCTCTGCTTATCGTAAGAACCGACTGAATGAGTTTCTTTCTCACTTTTGCCCCAGCAAGGGAAGAGTGATCTTCTCCTTTCCTTAATTATGACCTTTTCCCGTAACTCTCACTTCGTTTCCTTTTCTCTTCCCTTCTCATCCCTTCTTTACCTTTTCCTTCGTCCCTTCCCAATCTTCCTTCTAACGTGGCCGTACGTATAAAAGGCTAAGGAAAAACCAACCATGGAAAAGGGAAATGAAATCAACATTATGGAGGACGGTACCCAGTGGTGCGAGAGCTGACCCCGGGGCGTCGTATCAAGTGGCTGAGAAGTCACATGTCCCTCGTGACACAAAATGTTTCAAGTGTGAATTTCAAGTGTTCAAAACGATTCGGAAGGAAGAATTCCGGCTGATTCTGTGGCGGAGGCTGTGACACCTGAGCCAACCAACGACAGTTCGAACGGTAGCACCACCGTTGGTGTTGTCAAATTATGATTTTATAATACAAAGTTAATATATAAATATGATATACATATCAAATCTCAAGCTATGTATGGAACTTTGATTTGAGTTTACATACATTTTCCTCATTTGTACTTATTCTACAAAACAATATTTACCTACTTTCCTAATTTTGGATTGGAAAATCGATAATACCTCAGGTGCCTCTATGTTGAATTTGACGTTTTCAATAGACATATTACATATTTAAATATCCCTAACATTATATGATAAAAATCAGCGGTTTTATGGTTCCCTTCCCTAAACCATATTGATTTTTCACATTGATTGCTATTTTCAATATTTTATTATATTCTGCACTTTTTGATTAAAGTATGTAAATTTGATGAACAAATGTATATTTAAAACTATTTACATTTTTACATTGAGGGGAGTAAATAATCAATATTATTCTCAAACTTCACAAATAAACTTCACTGCCTACTCCTCAGAAAGGAGGTCGCGGGGCCATTTCCTCTTGAGACGCTTTATGGGAATGTAGGAATGAGTTCTGTTGGACAAGGCTTGGGCGAGACTATTGATGGGATAGATGGGATAGATTATTGTGGAAATTGGAAAAATTGTCGGGATTATATTTTAAATAAAATTATTCAGAAATCGTGAGATGCGGTCTGGTGTGATGTAGGTTTCAGAAAAACATTTTCTTTATCGTGCCAACGTTCGATCTTTATTGAGATCATCTTTAGGGCCCGGGATTTACAAACATTGTTCAAATTTAACATAAACATGTAGGATGTGGAAAAAAGAGAATTTATACAATGCAAAATATATTTTATATTCAATCAAAGTATTTCTACTCACTCAAAGTGTTTGTCTTCTGTGTAATTGTGTCATTCTTGCGTATCGAGTTGAGAGTGCCAGTGCGATTTTGCTGTCACACACATATTAAATAAATGGGATTTTAAGGTCGTCGTAGAGGGTAGTATTTGGGACATAATACCGAGCATTTATAAGTGATCTGATAACTTTGGATTGGAGACGTTGGATATAGTAAGGTTTAGCGGTTCCCCACAGTGCTATTCCGTATGTCCAAATTGGTTGTAGTAGCGTTTTGTAAATTGTAAGTTTGTTTTTCTTCGATAGCTTGCATTGCTGTCCTATACGTTTGTAGAGTAGACTGTACCGTTAAGTCTTAAGTCGATTTATCGCCAATGAAGTGGAACCAACAGTTGGTCTAATCGCGGATCACCCACCTCGCCCACATTTCGTAAGAATAGTTTGGCTGGTCTTTTCAGTACTATGTGCTGAACCCACGTTAGGCGTGAGTCTAGGTGGAACCCGATTTGCTTCGGAGTGAAAATGTGACGTGACGCACTTTTTTTTTAACCTTCATTTTTCAATGTTTTCACCAAACTCCTATATATGTCTCTGTAGATCTTCTCAGGCTCGGGGTTGGAGGATAGTATAGCTGCAAAACATGGGAAGGTTTAGTGGGAATATCTGCAGTGTAAAGGATATAGAGGTCCGAGCACACTGCCCTGTAGTACTCCCGCGGCTTTAGAGCCCTAAGAAGTAATCTGATCCTTGTAGGACTCGAACCTCTCTATTAGGTAAGAGCGGAGGATTAATTACACGGTATTTAGAAGGACTGGTTTAAAGTAAATAATTTAGTCACACCAGACTGCATCTCACGATCTCCAAATAATCATTAATTAACGGTTACCAAACACCACATAATTTATTTTGTTAAAACTATGGTAAAAACATAAAACTATCATATTGATCTAAGGTGTTCCGATAGTACGATCAATTTTCTTGGTAACTCGAAACTAAAAATTTTTATGTGCTGATTATCAAAGACTTACTTGATGCAAATGGAGGGGAATTAATGTTTTGCGTTTGATGTCTTTATGTTAGCTATTGTCGGTTCCCTCTCAGGCCTAATTCGATTTATCGCCAATAAAACGGAACCAACAGTTGGCCTAATCGCGGACCACCCACCTCGTCCTCATTTCGTAAGAATAGTTTGGATGGTCTTGCGTTAAATACTCGACAATTGAAATAGTGTGAGATCCTCTTTAACTCGTACATTCCTCAAAATTCTTCATCTTCCGACGGATAAATGTACACAGATGTTTAAAATGTTAATTCCAATCCAATCATAAGCGGTGTTATGGCGAACAGTTGAAACCAATCCCACGGATTGTCTGTCCGTTGTTAACTCTTGCACTTTTCAGATTTTTACGCTAGGCCTTAACCGGCAGACAAGGCGATCACGATCGGCGGGTTAAAATGAGGAATCCCAGTTTGTTACGGGATCAAAGTTGGTTCCCGCGGGACATCGTGACCCCTTCTAAAGGTTACACATTTCTCCCTCTTATTACAACGGGGGAGGAGCGATCAGAGGGTCTTTCGGACCAACACGACCTACGACCGTTAACGGACTCGCCTAGGAGTCCCAAGGCCCGAGAGAGCACGCTAAATGAAAGTTAATGTCATTTGTGTAATTCCGCTTGATTAATACGTGACTTTAACAATCGGCGGTTTGTCACGGCTAAACGGTCAAATTAGCGCATTCGTCCAGCCGCATTTACGCTACGTAAAGCTCACGATCTTAATTCATATCTTCATGTTGGAGAAAAAAGGCGACTATGGGGCGTTGATGTTACAGATATGTACATCAATATAATACTCGTTATTTTTAACCATCACCCTGTCTGTCTTTTTACACAATTTTTCCCGTGAACCAAGGTAAACCGGTGATATGTCATTAATATTCATCATCTAAATATGCTCAATAAAAAACGAAGAAACAGATACTAGATGCTTCCAAAAATCTTCGCAGATAATAACACAAAACATAATTTTCAGAGAAAAAATGAAAATTATTACTTTTTACTACTCTTACCTATTTCAGCCGAAATTTCTTTCGCTACTAAGATTCGACGGTTTCGGAGAATGAAATCAAACTTTTATCATAATGTTCAAATTGTTGTCCTTTCGCACAATTTGCGATTTATTGTTAAAGTCAACTGTCAGGGTTATAAATCGGTTGGGTATAGAACTTTGGCATTTTTTCAATCACGAACTTTTTGCAATCATTCGAAAGTTTTGGTGTAGCAAGTAACATGTATTTTATCTGAAAGTATAAATTATTATTCATTGTGAAGGCTTTATAAGATAAAATAGAAGGTGCAGATTTATGTTTTAGCGATGTTTCGATATTTTTGTGCTATATTCATGTTATTCGGAAAGGATATCCACCAGCTGTTTTCAATTATGGGTGATGGTCCAATGAATAATTTTTTATACTTTTCCATGCTTTTGGCGTATATATTTCGCCTTCCTCAGCGCACCACAATTGGGAAACATTATTTTTTAATTATTATTATTTATCATTAATCATGGAGTACACCTAGTCAGGAGTCATCCTCCTACGTTCTGTTTATGTTTTTTCAGAATTTACGTTAGGACATAACCGGCAGATAAGGCGATCACTATCACGAAAATGTTTTAAATATGCCTACTTATACAATATTCTTCAAATATGCAAAAATATGCAGAACAAATTTGAACTATTGTACCATGGAGGTATGATTCGGATAAATATCCGATCACCATGGTCGCAAGTTTTAGCAAAAAGAATATGCAATTGCTTATCAATCCTCTTTTAGGTCTACTGATAATAAAAGGTGATATTTTGGGCCCATGTATTTCCTGGAGAAAAGCCCTGACTTCAGATGCATAAACGAAGGGCTAAACCCTTTCAAATTAAACTCTCTTCTTGCCCAGTACTTTTTCTCTAGTTTTGATCTTGTTTCCATCTACTATTTTCTAACCCAATGTCCAATGAGACCGATGTTTCATTTTTTTAACCATTCATAAAATTCAACATTTTACATTGTATTGCATATCAGTATTTAAAATGTAGAACATTTGCTATATATATCTATATCTTTATAAAAAATATAAACTATATAAAAGATAAAAATCTTTCTTTGTTGTTCAATCTCTTCTATTTTTTGGTCCTATTTATTAGGTGTTTGCTATTTCTAATATTGTTGGTACAAAATTTAAACAATCCTTTGCTTTGAATAGGTTAAAAAATAAACAATAAATTCATAGACGTTGGTATTGCTTTATTGAAGAACTCCAGTTTTTAAATTTTATTTTGGAATGAAGTTTTTCGGATTAGTTCTCTTTTCAAGTTACATGTAAATGTAAGCCGAAACATTATCTGCTGAAGAGGGGTTTCTAGAATTAACCCGAAACGCATTAATTTTAATAAATAGGAGAAAAAAATACTGGAGATTTTCAATAATGTATCACCAATTTCCATGGATGAATAGGAACCATCAAAGAAATGAAACTAAGTATTCATAAAGAATAAAATTATCGAACGATTATTATATTATTACAATCAAAGGGCCTTAGGCCTGCTAGCTTAGACCAAAGTTGAACTTATAAACACGACGTCTATAATAACTCATTCCCTTTCCGATTTACCAAAGTTGTTTCCCCTACTGACAGGAATTGAACAAAATTAACCAGAATATCGTTGAAAATGACGTTAAGCCGAAACTACCACAGTCAGGAATAAGCTTGACCAATAATTCTGATCAATCTACTATCAATTGTTTGGCTCGAGGTCAAGCTTAATTTCACAATCTAGCTGTTCTAGTTAAACATTTACATTCCATTTAATCCTATACGTTAACAAACCGAATTGAAACTTTTGTTTTGTATTTTTCTGTCGGATGAGCAACAACAATAATAAGAATACGGGAGTAATTAGTATAGTAAAATGAGTAATTCTTCTCTCAAGAAGAAAGGTCCTGTATTTGACATGTGGCGTGTTTTCGGTTTACACGTCCAAGTCTGTATTCATAAAGAAATATCATAGATGAGAAATCATAAAAAAATGAATAAACAGTGACTATCACATTTTGGGAATACGTTGCACCAATTCCAACATACTTTTCGTCAGTGCGAAACTTAGTTTTAACTTTTTAATTGTGTGGAATCAGCATTTTGATTCAGGCGACATGTAGGAAGCAACGCGTTCCATTGTGTACTCAGGAAATGTAAACATTTCATTAAAAATTTTACTTACACTTTAATACATTCAATTAAAAAGGCATGCATGGCATATAATTGATAATTAATGTGCCAAAAGTCGACAATTCTTTTTAAAAATTCTTTTTTCTTTGCTAATGTTCTTTGTACGACTTTATGGTTAACATTTCCATAATGAATTGCAGGAAAGAGTGAAAAATCAGCTGATTACTATAAACTTCGACCAGGGTCCTAGCATTAAAAATGCATGGAGAAATCTTACATTGCCGGAAAACCAGTGGACATTTTCATCTTCTGACTCGTTCTGTTTCGAGGGGATCGTATTAATAAACCTGGCAAAGGAAATTATATAATTATTAATGGTACAATGTGCAAATCCTGTCCAGGTCGTCAGTAATTATCTTATTAATATGCCTCACCGATCAATGGCTGATCTTACAGAATTTCAGGTCAATATTAAATTATACACTGTTTAAATATTTTTTAAAATAGCAATTTATAATTTTAAATCTAAAAATAAACTAAGGTTTCAAAAATGTTTTTATTATTTATTTATTTTTTTAATTATTGTTATTTTTTTACATAACGAACAGTTAGTTGCCACAGACCTGAAGGAACAAGTGAAAGGTCGATGGGATGTCCGTTATAAAGCTCTTGTTTTCCTTGTTTCTCCGTCTTACCTTGGATGCCTTTTGCATATTTTCGCTTTATTCATGTACAACAATCCGCCTTTCCAACGTAAAATCAATTTAAGAGTTTATGAAAAACATATAGAACAACATTGACAAGGATTAAGCTCAAATTTAAAACCGAGAGTAAAACCGACCAATGAAAATGATTTTTGTTCTTTTTACAACAGTATTTATTTTTATTTTTATACTACAAATTAAAGTGTTGATATGTACAAATTTTAAGATAAGAAAATAAAATAAAACAAAAACTAGGGTGCGACCCAGTGATGTTACGTCTAGCAGGTCTACCTACTACCCGTTGCTACCCCACAAGTCGCGAGGCAACTGTCACTTTCATCTCCTTGGAGAATTATTGGGGGTAGTTCTTGATATCAAGTACAAAACTGAGAGATGGGGTGTAATGGAAGGGAGTTGTGGAATTTTATGTGTCGGAATTTTATGACATCTTTCACAAAAAGAATTTTACGGTCAATTGGATTGTGAGATTAGATATGTAGAGGGGAGCGTTTACTATTTTTCGAAGGATTTTGCACTAGAAGTATAGACCTCGAGGATATAAGCGGGGAAGTCATGGGGTTTCTTCAAGCACAATTCTTTATAACATAATCCTGGATTACATCTCGAATAATTCACCACCGTTGTAACGCTGTACATCAGGCTATGCTATCAGCATTCTGCAAATTCTGAACCAAAACTCATTCGTTTATCTAAATACCAAAAATCATAAGTTTTTCGTTGAAAATCAAGTAAAAAAGTGTTTGTGGTAATTAGTTAATTAACCATCCCTAGGTTCAATGAACTATTCATATAAATAATCAAAGTGAAAGTGGATGAAAAGAATTATATAAAACAAGATGAATCGCTGTACTGCTAACATCTATTTTTTTCCTTTTTGTATCTTTTATTATCCTATATAATAATAAACATAAGTAAAAGAGTCAACTAAAGATTAACGATCTTCTAAATATTTATTTTTTGGAATATATCTAATTTGCTTCGTTAATGTTAACTAATTTATTATTTCTGTATCCGTAAATTACAGAAAAATAAATTTAATATATTTATAATAAAACGTGCCTTTTAACCTTTGAACATTATTACTCATCGGTAAACATATAAAAGCGATTACCGTTTTAAAAGCATTGTGAAATAAGCGAATATAATATTGTAAATAAATATTTTTCTTAATAAAACATCAAGGGGCTTTTTTTATATTCACAAAACTTTGTTTCGTACACTAGATTAACCTATGAACATTATCACCCACCGGTAAACATGTAAAGGCGATTACCTTTTTAAAAGCATAATTAGACAACTTCTAAGGAAAAATAAATATTTTTAGCCCTAAATTTTATGAAAAGAAGCCTCGCGAGGCCCTTACAGTGAATTGGGCTCAAACCCCTTTGTTACGGCCGATTTTTTGCGCTCTGCTTTGCCTTGAGGTCTCCAAAGTTCTCTACGGATATTAAATACATTTTCCTGAGCCAAATAAAAATGGAAAAAATACACATAAATAAATATCAATATTATTAAAGTTTTCAGTAGTTTCTAATTTGTTTTTCTTACATGGAGAATGAATTAGGCGAAATTTTATTAAAAAATTATACTTGTATTTTAGTTAAAATGGTATTAATATAAATTGAAAAACAAATAAATTGTGTTCTTTTTGTGGGTATGAAATTAAATTGATTTAACATGTTTGATAACTTGGAAGCAAACCATTTCTCATAAATAAAAATTAAAATATCCATACCTGGTTTATGTAAAATAGAACATACTTTTATTAATAAGTTACAATTTTTAATTATTTGAGAGAGAGGAGTGAGAGAGAGAGAGAGAGAGAGAGAGAGAGATAGAGAGAGAGAGGGAGAGGGAGAGTGAAAGAGAGAGATAGAGACAGAGAGCGAGAAAGACTGTTTTTTTAAATACCGGGACTCCGGGGGTTTGTTTGACCTCATCTGCGGCAAACCCCCGGATCATATAGTATAACCAAAGATATAGAAAGATGCGGAGAGAGAGAGAGAGAGAGAGAGAGAAGAACTAAAAAAAAACTAGTGACTGTAGGATTTGGTACTAGAGACGATTTCAAGTTTACTTGCCTTGTAAATTTTTAAATATCTATTACAAAATAATTAACTTTTTACTTAACTATGGTATATTTTCAGATAACCGTACTCTTTGTCTGTTGAACAATATTTTAAAGTAAAAAGTCAGTGTCACGAGCGGGATTCGAACCCACGACCTTCGGCTAAATACACTGCTGCTCTACCACTTGAGCTATCGTGACTTCCATCCACTCGGAAACTAACTTCCCATCTCAACCCAACCTTTCGCATTTTCCCTCCCTTTTGCCATTTTTATCTCAACCAATACCTTACATAAAGATTAATTAATTGAAAGATGTTATTTGGTCAATCGGACCATGAAATCTAATGAATTTAATAAGTTAAATGAAGTGTATCTTCACTAAAGCTCTCCGTGGCCATTTCATTTGTCGAAAATAGATGTGTTTCAAATAGATTACACGACATTTGAAAAAAGGAGGGAAAATTCGAAAGATTGGATTGAGATGGGAAGTTAGTGTAGCTAGCTATAGCTCAAGTGGTAGAGTAGCGGCGTACTTAGCCGAAGATCGTGTTCGAATCCAGCTCGTGACACTGACTTTTTTATCTAAACCAATACCTTACATAAAATTTAATTAATTGAAAGATGTTATTTGGTCAATCGGACCATGAAATCTAATGAATTTAATATTGTAAAGTTTTAAACTCTCGGTCAAGGAAATCCACAGCCCGGCGTTCTGGAGTGAGATAACTTCTCGAATATCTAAAAGTACAGGAAGAGTTGAAAATATTGCCATATATATTACCTTTTTTGGCGGTCACTTTATTGCCAAAGAGGCCCATCTAAGAAAAACCCAATTCATGTCTAGTTTATTGTTATTTGTCATCTAACTTTCGTACGTCTATACAAGACGAGATAGTAGTATATTTCCTTATAAAACGTTTCAACTTCCTTGAATATTATGAGAACCATGATGCTATCGAGGTAGTGAATCTAATAAATTTATCTGCTATAGCAAAAGTGCAAGCAAAGTTCTCTGAGTTAGAAGTACTAAACATCTTGAGCATAAGAAAGAAATAATTTTAAAGAAGCTAAAAATAAAATCGAGAAATTTTCTTTCTCCAACATTTGAAAATGAACAAATTCACCTAGTATAACAATCACCATTATGGACACATCGGAACAGAAAAGATGGTTGCCTAAATCGAGCCACATTATACTTTAAGGATATCGACAAAGCTGAACAAAACTTTTGTAAAAATTGTAAGTTTCGTGTTGAAAACAAAGCCCCACGTAGTAGTACTATCGGCATACTCTCACAATTGGGCCCTGCTCAGAGACCTCGGGGATGTGGTTCCTTCATGTTTCCTATAAAAATAACTTAATTTTCTAAAAGTTTGTCATTACCGAAAACACAGGAATCTGTGCGTATAATGTTAAGTTTATGTTTCCATTAAATTATTAAAGATTTTTCCATTTGAACAATTAAAATCCATTAACAATGTATGTAAAAAAGTTAGGTATACAAGGTATAACAAACAACAAAACACATCCTGTATATACGTAGGTAACTCTTCTTCGGCGACTTTATCTCACGCTTAACCTCGAATTGGTCAGATTGGGGGGGGGGTTTCCTGGCGATGGCTGCCAGATAGGATGATCACGGCTCGTTCCCTGCCCGGTCAAACGTCGTGACACCCGGGTCCTGACCGTCCTATTGTTACCGGAGCACGACCTGATACTTATCTGCTATAAGTTTCCTCTTATTTCCGAAATTCGAACAAAGCTAGCTGCGTGTGCCTATTCCTATTATACGGAAAAGTAGAAAACATGGGTAAACCTCAACCATTTGTAAAAGTCGTTTCAGTCGCTTTGCTTATAATGGCGCCTTGACATGTCTGATGTCAGCAATGATATGGCTTTCATTTGTTAAGTCATACAATGCATTTTAAGATTTACGAACTAAACAGAATATATTATTTGTTAGTTAGGTACTACATATATAATTTAAAACAAGGTAATTTCTAATTTCTTTCAATGCTTGACATCTTGCCGCAACATACACACATGGGCAAAATGAACGCACCACCTTTAAATTTTAAAGCATTTAGGTTTATTCATATTTTTCATAATAAAAGTAGATTTGGTTATAAAAATAAGACATATAAAAAGAAAATTTTTACTACCTCATTCTAAACAAGCAATTATTGAGTCAAGAAAAAATAAAAAACGAATAAAAATGCAAAAAACTTTTTTTCCTCTTTAATACCGCGAATTTTCACCTCATGCGCGAATCACGTACATTAAACGCCTTTGCAGTCCTTGGAAAAGATTTGTACTAAATTCCTGAGGAATCTTTCCCATTCATAAAGATCTGCCGTTTTCAACTCTTCTAGGGTGTTAGGACCTTTAGGACCTTTTAGGTTTCGCATTTTATCTTGCCTTAGCAAGAATCTAACACTGATGTGGGGGGGTAAATGGCACTACATGCCTTCGATTATGTTTTGTAAATACTTATGTTAAATTAGAAATATTCCTAGGACAACAACCGATTCGTGCGAGCGTCCAAGAAAACAATTGACCCACCGTGGAATGCCACCTGAGGAACTTTACAGTAAGGGGCATAAGTTTATCTTGAGCGTCTCCGTATGAAATTATGCCCATCTGATGATTTAAGGCTAACTCTCACTTCATCTGTAAAGAGAACTCGCCCCCAATCATCAAATGTCCAATTCACATGTTCACGTGCGACATGAAGCCTGGCCATTTTTTGAGCTGTGGTAAGAAGAGGTCCACACTGAGCAGGGTGCCGGGCCCTGAGGTTATTTTCATTGAGCCTTCTCCTTATAGTCCTGGAGGAAATCAAAACAATTCGGACTTGTCTTATGAGATTTCTTATCTCATTTCCAGAAATGTGGCTTACTAGTGTAAAGCCCTGTTTCTTTGCAGCGTTGAAGAATCCTTCCAATTGATAAGGATTTACACTCAGTCTCCTGGCGGCTTCGCGCTGGCCTTGCTTTAATAATGTTATGGCCCTGACAATGCCATACGCACTCAAACGCCTGGCTGGAGCCATTTACAAATAATAATATTAATATGAAATGAAATCAACGAAGGAAAAAGAAACTGAGAGCGATCTTTAGGCGTAGCAGAATGGAAGGGCATAATGTTATTTTTTGTGCAAATGGTATTAATCAGCACAAAAGTAAACAATGGAAATAAACACAGCATTATTACTGTTTATTTTGACTACGATAGCTCCTAATTAACCTGCAACAAATATAGAAAGATAATGGATTTTCAATTTTTTGAAAGTGACGACTTGAATCAGTTTTTAATCATTCGTTTCAAAAGAAACTGATTAACTTTGATTTCCTAACCATTGATTGCTGTTTCTTATAAATGGTTCTGAACATGTTAATGTGTCCTTCACATCAGCACTCCGGCAATTTCCATTTCTTTTAGGATAGAACTCAACACATTTTCTCTCACTTTTGTATTTTTATACTCATCAAGTCGCGTTATCATTAGCCCGCAGGGTGCAAAAATCATTTTTTTGTGCCAAAGACGCCACTATAATTGCAAAATTAAGATCTTTGTTTAATGACTGGTAATTCCAGGCAATAGACAAAGTTTTTGATATTGCAATAATAAATTTGGTAATTTTCATTTATCTGGCAATAGAACAAAAAGCAATTTTTCTCACTTCTGTATGTTTAAATAGCATAAAAACACACAGAAAAATGCAATATATTTTAAGTATATTGTCGATGATTCCAAAGGTAGCAATGCATATGACAAAATTATGACTAATTTTAGCGTCACACGCCAAGCTTACGTGAGGTTCATTTTGTTTAACTATTTTATAAGCAAAAACAAAACAACACGCAGGGCAAAAATCGAACGGAATGATTCATTTGAACGAAAGCCTCGACTTGAACGACGAATGTTTGAGTGGCTCAAAGTGTTGAACCGAATATTTCACGACATATTTTGTTCGAAATTTGATTCATATGGACGCGTCTTTAAGGAGTGGTCTCGTGAAAATAATAAATAATGATTTCGATGTCGGCATACATTTCTAAAATTTAAAAAAGACGTTTTTACCGCCATGATTTTGTGAGGAGCACTTACGGTTGGATGAAGTTTCTTAAACAAAATAAAGAAAATAAAACAAAATATTCCCTTTTAAACGTAATAATACCCCTAATATTGATGATAAGCAATAAAACCATTAATCATTGATAATATGTAACGCACATGTAAAGATGTGCTCCTCCTCAAACGCAAAAAAAAAAAAAAAAAAAACGGAAAGAAAACAAAAAAGAAGAACTGAAAACTATCCTGCTTTTATTGTTAAATAATATTTTAAACACTATTAACATTCAATGTATTAAATTCCCCTACCATCGCCACTCTTTTTTTAATCATATCAATCACCAAATATATAAAAATAATAATTTATTATAAGCTAACTGCCTCTTTTCGAAAATATCGTATTTATAATTCTCGGACATGTCCGAACTATGAGCTATATCGCATACACCTGGCTGGTACATTGTTTGTCCCTACATCACCTACCACGACATCACAAGGGGCGGAGAGCCAACCACGTACATGTCGCTCCTGATGTGACAACTTCATTTTTGGATTTTTGCGACTCGGTTTATGGGAAGGGTTAAGGAAATTCCAGAGGGCTACGGTGGAAAATAACCGACGTCGCTGAGTCTGTTTAGAACCGAAAGATGAAACCCAATTCGAAAAAAAAAATTTGCCACAAAAAAAGACGTAAGAGAGGAATTGTTGATTTTTGACGAATTGTTAGTACCACAGTGTTAACCCTTATATTAACCCTCCTTTATTAACTGGTATGAGGAACATAACTTTATGAATATGGCTAAGATTTTTTTCACAAAAATGGTTACATGGCTTCTTACACCAACGTGCTTACGTCGTGCGATTTGACTGCTTTTTAATCATTCCCGTGAATAGATTTCTAAAGCTAGCCATTTTGTAAACTACAATGCTTTAAAAATCAATTCCACAAGTTTAAATGCTTTTATATTTCTATCCTACAAAATCTAATAAATATGAAAAAAAATCTTATAAGGCAAATCCGAAATATTTCGATTTAGTCTCCGGCACCCGCCTCGTGGACCTCTTCTTACAAAGGTTAGGCTTCAATTCGCACGGGACATTCGACATTGGAAGATTGGGGACGAGATCTCTTTACTGATGAGGTTGGCCTCAAATCTTCAGATGGGCGTAATTACTATAAGGGACGCTCAGGAGAAAGGTACACTCCATGCTGTATGGTTCCACAGGTGGGATTCCATGGCGGGTCATGTTGTAGGGTGACATTTCCTTGAAAACTCGCAACGGATTGATGTGTTGTGCGAGGAAGAACTGCCAGTACCCATAGAGCACGTATTGTGGATGACTTCCTAAATGTGGTTGGAATTGAGTGCTCGGCGAAACCCTTGTCCTAACACCCTAGACGAGTTGGAAACGGCTGTTTTTGAAAAATGGAAACAATTCCTCAGGGATTTAGCAGAAATCTTTTCCAAGGAATTTAAAAGCTTTTAACGGACGTGATTCGTACCTAAGATGGAAATCCTCGGTATTAAAGGGATAACAAAGTTTTTTGCATTTTTATTCGTTTTTGATTTTTTCTTTACCCAATAATTGCTTTTTTAAAATTAGGTAATAAAAATTTTCATTTTAAAGTCTTATTTTTAAAACCAAACCTATTTTTAGTAGGCAAAATATGAACAAGCCTAAATGCATTAAAATTTAAAGGTGGTCTGTTAATTTTGTCCATGAGCTTATGTTGCGGTAAGACATCATTGCTTTTGACCATCAGGCAAGTTGTTTTGCTGTATTATTGCCAGTTGATGACTGCTTTTTGATTACAGAAGTCTATTGCGACCTCAAAAGTTCAAATATCAAGTTTATTTTTCATTTTTTAAATTTATTTTTGTTCTATACTCAATAATTTTTGTTAGAATTAAGTAAGAAGCATTTTCTTTTTAAATGGCCTATTTTTACAAAGAAACGTATTTTTTTTATTCAAAATATGAATACACCTAAATACACACTTTTAAGGAAGTGCGATAATTTTGTCTAGCAGTATATTTTGCCAACAATGGACGTTTTCGCGTTGAGTTGAAAATTAAATAATCATTTCTTTATCTGCTCAACATTGATTGAATTAATATATTATACAACAAAATACTAATTTAATATTAGTATTTTTATTGTCAGTTTTATTTAATTACAGCAATTTAATTTTTTAAGTCATTTCATTGGCAAAAATATATAACGTCGGAAAATTTGTTTGCCACAAAATTCATAATCCTTGCCCCGGATGAGATAGGGGCTAGTGAGAATACTTTTTCATAATATATACTAACGTATTTGTCTATGAGTAAAGCTGTTTTTGTTTTATGAGTTTAAAAAAATACATTTTTAATATCTGCTTTAAGTATGTTCAATTTTCTACTATGCTTGTTAATGTTTTAATAAGCTGCGCCTCCAAATGTATAAACTTTGGTATTGGAATATTATAATAATACTTTAATTGTATAAGTTTATTCATTCTTAACGAATGATAGTAAAAAAAAAAATAGCAGGAAATAGTTGTCACTGTTAAACTTAATTTATTTCATCAAATTATATTTTAAACCTAATAATTTAATAAACCAGAATTATAAAGAAACCTGAAGACAACAGTCGTAATTTAAAATAAAGTTTTCAATTAGTCTACTGAACTAATTCAAATGAATTAACTCCGACAAATTCTTTGTAGAGCTATTCAATATATAACAATATATAATATTAAATTAATTTAAACTTTTTTATTGTAGTCATCAACGGAAAAGCGTCTAGAGGACCACAGCATCGGTCACTGAATTTAACATAACTTAACTTTTTTAATTTCCTGAAAACTTTACCAATTACTTTAACGAACGATAAACTTTTAAGTTAAATGACCCATTATAGTGAAGTTTTTATTTTGGAATTTAAGAACGATGTGATGGCGGCCGGAAATTTTTCAAAAGGATTTTTAAATAAACAGCCTTTGGTATAATATACATCGGTTACTGCTGGGTCATCAATCAAACGGCTACTAAAGCGAGACGCTACAACTACAACCGGTCCTTTTTCTCGGTACCTAATGGCCAATTATTAATTAATAAATCCTTAAACCTTGTTGGTTTTTACAGGCGTTGCCTAGCTGTTTATGGACAAGCAATTCGTCGAGAAGAAAATCACCCTGAATGTTAAGAAAGTAAACTTTCTTTTCATAGGAGAATTCCTCTTATTTTTCTGCGTAATGGCGTTTTATGGTCTCATCCTGTCCAGTTTTAGGAAACTTGGCAGGCATCTTTTTAAGCCACCAACTTGAAAACGCACGCAACTATCTCAAATATCCTCATTCAAATCATATACGCTTTAATTAATTTTTTTTGACGATGGGCAATGTTCCTTCAACCTACTTCAACAAAAAAAAATGTTCAAATTTCTAAATAATATACAGAATATACAGAATATTCAGAATATACAGCGTATTGAAATTTGTATTAATGCTGAGTTGGTTTGCGATGTTTGGGCCCAACTCGACAGATTTAGCATCTTCTGACCTTATCTTATCACCACAGACCACTCCAATATTTCATGCAGGTGCTGCTTTACATGCAATCTTTCTCGATGAAAAAATATTCTTCCAAAACTTAAAGTTATCTCAGAACAACTATTAAACTATTCTCAGAATAACATAATAAACATAACCGAATGTGGGTTTGTAGGATTTCTGATTTAGACTGTTTTTCATTTCTCATTCGCGGACATTTTCAATATATACTTAAATATATACTTCAATTTTAAACATCTGGGTCTCTTTCAATTAACACATTGTTAATTAATGAACGGAGCAATCAACAGGATGCGTGGTAAAGGGTATCCATCCTGGAATTCCCGTCTATCCATTGAGTCCTTCCTACTGCCCCGATCTCTGTAACTTCGCCCGAAGTTCATGGGTTGTCGACAAGGAGGACAAAGTGAATCACCCAACATTTGAATTTGATTTCTTTTTCTTTTATGTATATATTTTGGGCCGTCAAATTCCGCTTGGAATCTTTAAATTTTACATTACTTTTATATTATAGCACATAGAACAAGCATTGTATTGATTCTATTGTTGACTCAATTTAAATAAATAAATAAAAAACAATAAAGAAGAATCATATTAGATAGTGGGCTTTGGCTGGAGCAAATTAAGCGCCTAAAAAAATAATGAACTGTTGCGTCAGGTGTCAGGCATCCTCCGGCTTATCGTACCTATCCTGGCTCTATCCCTTTTCCTGATGTCTATATTTCCTTGGTTTCTTCCTTTACCAGGCCATGAACACCCTTCGCCCTCATTACATTATCCAGTACATCCGATTCAAGTCCCCTTTCCACTCCTGCAATACCGGCTCATCTTCTTGTGACTTAATAATTCCTCGGCATAAAACATGCACCTTTAAATGGTCTTTCCTTGTCCAAGCACCAAAATTCTGAAACTCCCTCCCTATAACTATCCGCAAAGCCGCTTCTCTTACCTCTTTTAAACATCTCCTGTACAAGCACCTCCTCACCCTCCAAACAGATCATAGATTAAATTTACTCAGTAGTTATTATTTTCAATGTTAATTTTTAGAGTAACTCATTTTAGTTTTAACCCCTTTGGGTTTTGTTTTTTATAAGTTAACTTTGATTGAACCTATGTATTCTACATTTTTAAATGTCACGACAGACTTTGATTTAATCGTTCACATGAACCAAACTGTAAAAAACCGTTGATAGCTGGTATAGGACCAGGTAAAGACCAGTAAGTGGCGGTACGCACAGGTACAGCCTTGATGCTTAACCTTTGGTCCAGCAGGGTTAACCGGCATCGACGTTTTTTCATTATAATCAATATTATAGTCAAAACAAGCTTTCATACCGCATGAATAAAATCGGTTTTGCGGACAAAGCATCCGCCTTTGTGATAATATAACTGTAGTCGATGCCGACCACATTTTTCTAACATGTCTTGCCCACCTCACGAGGAAAAACGAAGAAGAAATTGTTCAATGTGTTGGGTCAAGGAATGGCGTAAGTTTTGCTGCTTTTTCGTCAAGCATGCAAGATGCAATATGAACTATGAACTTGCCTGCCTATGCCCCTCGACAACTTAGTTAAGTAAGACGCTTTACGCTTCGTTTTGAGTTTTTGCATGAGTTTTATTGAAGGTTTGGGAAGAAGCCAGCTCATTGCGCTTCCTCAAGAAAAATCCGTCGTTTCCGCCGGAGTTCTGGGTGTGTACCCTCAAAATGACGACGCAATTTAACATGAACCATTGAACTCTGTTTGGAAAGAATCGCGGAATTCATACACTGACCATTACCCTCGTCAGCTTCTATAGGTACCAAATCTAAATAGCTGTCGTGGCACATACGCTTTTTAGATATTTCACTTCCATTGGCTGTTTGACCTTCACCTATTGGTAGACTTGTAGAATTTGAGTATGCTGGATACTGCTGATGTACTTCATCTGAAGGCTGTTCTTCATCTGGCTTGTCGTCAGTAATGTCTTCATCGGAAGATTGTCCTTCCGCCTCATCAATTCCCGGTTTTCTAGCTATGATGGAGAAACTGCAGCACGATTCCTCAGGGATCCCGACTTCAGCCACCGATCCATATTGGAGTAAATAACTGATCAGTGAAAATGAGACAAATAGGTAATCACTCGTGAGAGAGGAGTTTGAATCACATTTTCGAGAAACAACGGCTCTGTGTATACACTATTGGAAAAATCTAGGGTGTTCCAGATTATTTCGCACCAAATCAATGAGTTTTTCGTCATTCATGTTGTACGGCCGTGAAAACTGTAAAATATCGTCAACAAGAAATACGACGTTCACAGCCAGCGACAACGGCAGCACTGTTGGCACGGCCACTGTCGCGTGCCGGGCGAGTCGGAACAAAGCCGTTCAGTCTCCATATTCCATCCAAGAATATTTTCAAACCCGCCGGTGGGACTAAATGCCGGTCACGGCACTGGGACGTTACTGGTGTGAGTGAATCAGCCTCTTTTGCTTACGTGTTCAAAAATAAACGTAGAATGAATAAATTAAAAAAAAATCAGTACTCATTGTTATTATTTATTATTGAATATTGTTATTGTAGTTTTAACATTGTAAATTGTTATAAGTTCGCTGACTTTATAGTCGTATATGTATCCTGAAGACACATTTTTACCTCACATATGCTGAAGAGATTAATAAAAAGGATTTGGGACAATCCTTGAAATTTTCTCCAATTTGTTCCTTTTTCTCGTATGTAGTACAAATTATAATAAGGTGTTATGATGTTTCTTCCACTTTGCATACTTATCTACCTCAATGGTGGGCTGAACAGGATCTGTTTAAGTAAGATTTACACAAGGCTGATCTTAATCTACAGATAGCCTGGTAATTTTTTTTTACTATTCCTTTCCTAAGAATCTATGGTGCTGGATTTATTTTTATTTTACCAAACCAAGAAAAACTTTCATTGCTGTTCTTCTTATCATTGTTTTGCTTTTTGAATTTTTATATTTATATATAATATTAATTGTTTAATATGTGGTTGCAGGCCATAACCTCGTTACCATAAATCCTTATATATCCTCTCTAATTCATACTTGATTGTATGTTTTCTCTTGTTATAAGAGTTTTAAAATATAGTAATAATAATATATTAAATCAATATTAATATATTAAATTTTAATCTATTTTTTCAAGTTATTAAGTAATTACAAGTAATTGTCAGTATCATAATGATATTTTAAGTCTGGAAAATAATGTACAACTACATCACTGTATAGTATCGCCTCTAAGCTTATATTCATTTATCGCACTGTTGTTCATTTTGAATGCCCGAAATCAGCCAAACGCTTTTTTAAGTTAATTTAGTATGCAATTGTTAAGAATTCTTTTTGAGTGATATATTTTAATAGAAATTTATCGACCAATATTTTTCTCCTTACTTGGATGCTCTTGTTGTATTTTATTGTTGTATCTTACTTTAATGTATATTTTTGTTATTGGCTTTTTTAAATTTATTAATCTGTTATCATTTTAATTACCTGCTGTTATAAATATTTATAATGCTTGTTTTTGAACTTGTTTGTTTTTCTTTTCAACTTTAACCTTTCATTATTATTTGCTTTTCCAACAATATTAACTTCTTCAAAATTTCCCTTATTTCTTATTTACCTAATAAAGTTTTTCATTTAATTTTCTATATTTATTTCAGATTGATTAATTCTTCTGTTTAAAGTTTATTTATGTTACTTAGCGTAAGTGGTCGCAAGACCATCTCAGTGAAAAATAATCAATATGCTCAGTGTGAAGAGTGAGAACTGGGTAACTTCTGCTACAAATGACTAAAATGACTTTCAACAAAATGGGAAAACATTTACATCTTGCATTCATTTTAGATGTAAATAATAAATAAAATCAAAAGTCTTTTGTTTGTATTTTTTCAATTATAAATTAAATCAGTTTTGTTTTGCATATTGCTGACCCTTCTCTCCTATTCTTTTCTTTGTGAACAAAGTTTTAAATTTAACACTGAAAATTATGTAATAATACATTTTGTCAGTAGTAATAAGTATTATCTATCTATAAACTAAAAGATTTTTTCACCAAATCTCCAGACAAAGAAGAAGACTTCATTTCGCTTCATCCTACGTATGTATATTCCAGACGTGGCGCCATTTTACTCCAGTTTTTTCAGGTTCTTGCGCCCTTTATGAAAGGACGACACTTGGATGTGAAATTAGACTTTAAAAAATGTTTGATCATAAAAAAGAAGATGTGACTTTACAAAATACTGGTTGAACAATGGTTAAAAATAGTATAAAATATGCCAAGGGAAAATTTAGCTAACTATTTTATATTAACTTTGAAAAAATTATTTTGTAGAGGACTGAAATGACCTAGCAGTGTTCAAGGATTGAAGTTAAATAAAGTAAATGTGACAATCGGAAATATTTACTGAAAAATCGTAAACATCCATCAATTAATTATTGCAGGTTTGCATGCACCTATGCGAGGTCTTGGTTGAGATAAAGAATAGAAAGAATAATTAACTGAATGCAGTATCTTGGTCAATTGATCACTAAAACATAAAACGTAAACATCAATGTTTTTATCTGGTAGTGAAATTTTGCGTTTTTATGTCGATCCTCGTCTCCAAAATTATATCTAGTGTTCGCAAGAGGTGTTCATTTTTTGTCGGGCTCCGTTTTCGTATCAGACCGGAACGGATATGCCGTATTTCATTGTATTGTCCAACAGTTGGACTGAAGACTTTTGACCTTATACTTTCTCCTAGAAAACAATTTTCTGGCGTGCAATTTCCAGGCTTGGAAAAACGTGGGGACATTCGCTAATAGCACCACGGAGACCGAATAGACTACGATTGAAAAAGAAAAAAGTGTAGAAAAAAATCGCTATTACTCGTTTTTCCGCGATTGAGACCGTCGTACGGTTAAGATTTGGAAAGCTTTCATCTGCTACTAGTTCTGACATTTCGCTACGAGCTAGCATCGCCGTGCGTGCGTAAATGCGCATTTGCTAACAGCGAACTACTTTCGTATTACAAAACTTTCAATCTGCATAATAACTGTGTATTACTGAAATTGAGGGCAAATGGAATTTCGCGTTATTTTGCAGAGATGACTGACTATTCCCTTTGGAAGGGTCGTGCCTGCATTAGGCGCTTATTTGTCGGTGAAGTGGCTACCTTAAAACCTGAATACATTTTAAGTCCACGGGGTCATCATTTAAATTCTCCTATTAAGCACTATTTATGGAGTAAATAATGCATAACATATTATTATTTAGTATTATTATCATTTAGTAACTTTTTATTTCAATTCACCATTTTCCAAAATGTTTTCTCGCTAGGGATATCAATCATGCCCAATCAATATATTTTTTGTGCAAAACACCTTTTAAGCATTTGATAAAAACCTCGGAATGTGCAAAAAGCATCAAACTCATGCAAAAAATTGTAATAAGGGCTAAAAACTCCCATTTAACCTAGTAAAAATTGCATTTACATAATAAAATTAATGATGGCTTTAATCGTTGTTTATGGTTGATTGTTTATTTTATAGTCAATCGATTATATCCATTTTAAAACCCATTATGTACAAATAACAACTAAATTTTATAATTAAAATAACATTGTGACATTTAATATCAATTTAAAATTATTCTGTTCTCATTTTCCTTACTAAAATTTATTTTTATTTGTTCTCAGAACGTTTTGTATTACAAAATATAATTGGAAACAACGATTCAGCCATCTAAGATCCCCTTTACACGCGGAATTATAATTTAGACCCTTGCCTGAGGAGGGCTAAAAATATTTAGGCATCAGTCGTCGGTTTCGAGTAGATCTGTAGCCACTACTATGAACATATGAGAGTCATATGCAAGTGTTGGACAGAGCGGATCGACGGATGTCGAAAAATTTCTTGGAAGATGTAGGATGTTTAAAACTTGAAACTCGTTTACTAAATGATGTAAACCTATAAAAATGACGTATTTTCACGTTCATAAAAACTATATTATCTTGATAAGAGTAGATTAAAAAAATATATTTTCACGTTCTTTTTGTGCGTAACAAATAATTAAAAACGGAAAAATTTGAAAAAATGTGAAAAGGACATCCTTTCAATGATTCGAATTTCCGTCTTGGTTTCATTGCAATCGGGTTGAGCTATAAAAACTTCTAATAAATCGATAGGTTCTGAATCTATTTAAAAAATATAACAAATGAAATTCTGTCAATACCAAAGAAACAAAAGAATTAATGACTTTGAATATCATTTTTACATCTTTACTATGATTTATGAAATTGCAACTGTGGTCTGTTGACACGATGTCTGAGCTCTTCAAATGCAACACAGTGAATGTTGTGGATGACTATAACCCCAGTTGATTAAAATTGAGGATGTAAATGAAAATATGTACATTCATACATTTATGACCAGTATGATTTTTCCTATGGTAACCATTTCACAAATATAAAATAAACCGTCAAACATACAGTAGAGAGTATTTATTGCGAGTTAGTACTAGAAAATTTATTTTTTTATAATTGGGAAATTTATTAAAATAAAAATCTATCATCTCCTGCGACCCTTTCACCACTATCCTATCATCGATCCATAACCGCCAAGGGAAGCTACGAATCTGTGAAACAATCGAAATTCACGAATCAAGCAAGGGCAATAATTAGAAAATGCATCTCTTTAAAATACGTCATTGTTTACTGTAGTTTTTCCAGGGAAATGATTGATATAAAACACTTGTTATTAGTGGAAAGCATGTTGACGACCGAAACATTCTCGAACAATTATTTATGCCAATTGGATGAGATTTAACCATCCTTGCCAAGGGAAGATTACCATTAAGTATTTTTTCTTTTCCATAGGATCATCACTTACGAAGTAGCATTAGTGAAGGAATGATAATGATATTGGCTGATGCTAAATGTTTAATAGAGATTGTAACTTAAAAAAGGGACTTCCGAAAACTCGCGGTCTATCTGACTTCAAATTGTCTGCTGACTGGAATATGAGTGTGGAGGATCGGTGCAAACTGGGTCTTGAAGTTTATTGATCCCAAACGTGAGGTATGTAGAAATCAGAGCATTTACTTTCATATCAGCTGAATGTTTAAAAGGTTAAGGGCAACCTGAAGCGAGGGCAGTCAATGGCCGGAGCACCTGGCCGATGAAAACGTCAGGAAATCACCGATTGAAGGGTCGAGCACGCGGAGCGTCAAATCTCCTGACGCAATTTCCGTCAATTATCGTCATCTGAAACAATTGTTCCACGAGGAAGGGAAATTCGTCCTCTCCCCGTCGGGTGCGGATCCTCGTACGGTCCGAGACGAACGTCAAAGGCAATTTGCCGCAATTCGAGAGGCTCTGAAATTGTCCGGCGGCCGATCATGTCCGCCCGTCCCGGCGGTCGGCCCGTCGAGGTACGAGGGGGATGAGGAGTGCGTGCCGGTAATGGATTTGGCCCACTCACGACCTCCCGCACAAATTGCAAGCGAGTACACGAGATGCTCTCGGGAAATTCCTTTCTGTCCACTCTGAGGGCAGAATCCGCCTCGTCGGAGTTTCGGCGTTGTGTACGTCTCGGGACGAGTTAACTCGATCGCCCGACCGTATCCGACTTTCACCATCTCAATCCCCCATCTCGTTCCTATCGTTTATTTATGGCTTACCATTATTCCGAAACGCGTATTTATCTTTTCCAAGAACGGTTTTTCGAAGATAGGGCACGTCTTGTGATCAATCCTCGAGGAATCGAGAAATCTCAAATCGCGAGAGAGCACGACTCCCGACGGTATCTTAATCTCGCCGCACTATCCGATGATGCACGAGGCGACGGAAAAAGTACAATTCTGCAAGAACCGAGTGATTTTGGCAATAATGTTTGAAAAGAGATGATTTAATAGTGAAGTACAATCAAGCATATCCACAGACAGCCCCAATCGTGATGGTTCAACACGTTAGACTTTCGTCCTTTACACCTCGACAAACCTAAAAATTATTTGTCCAACTTACGATGCATGTTTACTTTAACACTTTCACACACATGGTCCACTTGTTTTACAATTGGTATACGTCTAAAATGCTAATTTCTTATATTTTAAAGATCACCTCACTATTTGTGTAGAAAACATTTTAAACCTCGAAATCCATTTAAATTCCAAGTTTGTCTCTAACAAAGCTAAAACGTGAAATATTTTATTTGTAGCTATAATTTGTAAATAGATTCATAAAAATAGGAATTGGAACTATTTCCAATAAACTGAATATATANTAACATATATATCGCCACAAACATAGAAGTCTGGTCACATTCACTCCCCCAGAGTACTCGATATTCATCGGGGCGGGGTTTGAACCCACTCCATTCGCTCTGTTAACTTACTTGTACTCTCCAGACGTCACTCACTCACCCCAGAATACTCGATATTCCTCGGGGCGGAGTAAATAACCCCTCCCTTTCATGCTTAAATTACAATCATTCCAATAGAGTAAAATATAAACAACATACAATACTAACATAAAAGTCTGGTCACATTCACTCCCCCAGAGTACCCGATATTCCTCGGGGCGGGGCAAAACCCACTCCATTCGCTCTAATAACTTACTTTTCCTCTCCAGACATCACACACTCACCCCAGAGTACTCGATATTCCTCGGGTCGGGGTAAATAACCCTTCCCTTTCACGCTAATAATTACATTCATCCTAATATATTAACATAAACACCACACAAACACTTCACACACGATACAAGCACAGCGCAAACACACATAAACTATATACATTTGAAAGTCCCTATAGCCCTGAGGTATCGGTACAGCGGTTTGAGCCCGCTGCCGTGCCCCAAGACTACGCACAGGTCCGATGATATTCCAAAATATTGCCTATAAACGGCAAGCCATGTACAATTGAAAAGGTGCTCGACTGTTACTCTATCCTTGCATAATGGGCACCTATGCGATCGCTTTCCTGTTAGAAGGTGCCTGTGCGTAATTCTTGTATGACCTATGCGTAGTCTTGTCAGTATGACCTTTTCCCTTTTTGACCCATTTTCCGTGAACCAGGGACCTACATCTTTCTTAACCTGCCACAGTTTGGCTTATAGGGTTATTTCTATTTTTCCGAGCCCAGCGGTTTTTCCATTCCTCTTTTATCGTATTTGAAATTAATAACTTGAGATCCGCTGGGCGTATAGGCTGGGAAGCGTCGTGCGGTCCTCTGGCTGCTTCTTTGGCCGCCCTGTCTGCTTCTTAGTCCCGGCTATCCCTATGTGGCCGGGAACCCACACCAACACGACCTTCTTACCAACTGTGTGATCCCTTTTAATTGTTGTTTTATTTTGTTTTTCTAATGGGTCCACGGAGCTTCTTCTCCTGAGCTTCTGGACTGAGCGAGTCGGTATATACTACAAATGATTCTTCCCGCTGACTTTTTATTATGCTCAGTGCGAGGGATATGGCATATAGTTCCGCCGTGTACGCTCGCAGCGGGAGGGAGTGACAATCTTTTTGTTTCTCCCTCCGTGTGCACGGCACACCCCACGCCCTCTGCCGTTTTGGCCCATCCGTGAAGACGGGTCTGGCATCTCTATATTCGTTTTTCAGGCTTCAAAAATTCCTTTATATACGTTGTGGGTGTCTCGTTCTTTTTTAATTTTGCCAAATCCCACCGTACAATGAAGGCAGGGAGTAACCGGGGGGTAGTTTCAGGTAGGTTTTCTGCTTCCACTTGGTTCAGCTCTACTCCCCGCGCCGCTAATATTTCCTTGGCTCTTATGGCCAGCGGCTTCGTACGGGTGTTCAAGAGAGAGTATCTTTCGCTGGAGTTAGGGTCAAAAAGAGTCTTATGTAAGAAATGGTTCAGCTTTGCCCATTTGCTCGCATAATGTTTTAACGTTATTTCTTCTCTTTTTAGAGCAGGGGGGTAGAAACCCTGCCTCTACACATATGCTATCGAGCGGGCTTGTCCTGAACGCGCCTGACACTAGTCTTAGGGCTTGCATATGTATCCTGTCTAATTTTTTGAGGCGCGTTCTTCTTGCCGAACCGTAGGCCATACAACCGTAAAACAATTTCTGGCACAGCAGCATTTTAAAAAGGGTCATATCCCTCCTTTCTGCTCCCCACTTAAAGTTCGAGAGGTATCTCAGGAGGTTGATGACCCGCTTGCACTGGACTTCGATGTTCACGATATGTGGTTGCCATCTTAGCTTCTCGTCGAAGGTCAAACCGAGAAACCTTGAGCGGTCCGTATACCCGAGAGCTTCGTTCCTCATCCGGAGCTGAGGGGGATCATGTTCCCTCCACAGTCTACAGAAGTGGACGGCCCTCGTCTTTTCGGCCGAAAAGGAGAAGCCTATCCTCTCGGCATTGACAACCATTTTGTCGATTGCAGTCTGCACTCTTCTTCCAACTTCTTCTACATCTATACCAGCGCATCGGCCACCTCCTTCGGCTCGGTATTATTGGTTTTTTCTGTCTTCCCCGCGATCGCTTTTATTCTTGGTGTTCTTTGGTATTTGGCCTTCATTATCACTTCCGCTCTTTTCTTTTCTCATTCTTTTCATTTTTTCGGACTCCTGATCAAATGGCTGTAGTGTCCTCACTAATTCCGTGTTACATTTTCGGTTCCTAGCAGTATCCATACGTTGGGTAGCGCTGCTCTCTCCACAAACTCCAACGGGGCCCGAGGGAATAACGGTGAGGGTGGCCTGTGCCCCCGACGTCACCGGCATTTCGCTTCCAGATATACGGCGTTTTTTATTGTATTTTTTGGAGCTTGTTGGTTTAAAGCCAGGGGGAAGCTACCCACCCTGGCCCTAGCCGATTAGTGGGGCTGCTTAAAACATACACTACATATACAACATATAACCACAAACTTTGAAGTTTAGTCACATTCACTCCCTAGAATATTCAATATTCCTCCGGGGTTCACCCCCTCTTCTTTCAAGCTAATAAATTATATTCATTAGATTTCGTGATCCGAGTGACCAAATAGCATCTTTCAATTAATTAATCTTTATGTATGGTATTGGTTCAGATAAAAAAGTCAGTGTCACGAGCGGGGTTCGAACCCACGACCTTCGGCTATATTCGCTTCTGCCTTACCACTTGAGCTATAGTAACTCACGATCTCAACTAATGCCTTACATACAGGTTAATTAATTGAAAAATAAATTAACATAAACACAACACAGACACGCAACACAAACACTATACAGTCGACTCTGGAGATAACTCGAACATCGAGGGAATTGTAAAAATCGAGTTATCGAGATTTCGAGGTACTGAGCCGGCTAATCCACTCACAGACGCATACTTAACTCTATTTTTTACAATTTGGATAAGGTGTTTGGCAGTATGCCGAATTCTTTGGCGAAGTCGCCCTTTTTCATTATGCTTTCAAACAAACTCATCTAAAATGTGTACACTTAATAACTATCTTTTTCTTTTATAAAAATATAAGCATAAAAATGTCATTGTCATCTATTAACAAATTTGGTTCTAAGTATTTTAGAATTCTTAAACGCCTTGGTTCTTCAATTTGAAAAAATTAGAAATTTTAAACTGCCGACTTTTTTAAAAGATTTTTACTTTTTACCTTGGTTTTAGAGGGTTGCTATAGTCTTTTATTTCGTAATTATGGTTTTGTGAAGCATAATATGAGCCTCCTCAAACTGATTTTTGAAATTTGAAAATATTATTTCTGCTGGACGTATTAATAATTTATTCCAGACTGTAGAAAGGTTTGAATATAATAAAATAAAACCTGACATATTCCAAAACTTGCAATGAGTACATTTTTTAATAAAAACTATACTATTTTTAAAAAAAATATGTATTTTCACATTACTAAGCCACCTATTAAATTTATCGAATCAAATGAGCTTTCCTCAGTACGTTGTTAAGATAATAGATTCATTCCTCACACGGCGAAGATTTGGGACAGTTCGGCGATTTGTAGGACATGTGCCTGGAGCTCCTCCGAATCCATCTTGAGATCAGCATCAGAGGACGTGTGTGGTCGTCGGCAAAGGATTAAAGGTGGTGGTGAACGAAGTTGGAATATCTCCGGTGTTGAGGAGGCAAAGTTTCGGTCCTAATACGGTGCCCTGAGGTGCTCCCGCTCCCTGAGGGCAATAGTCGGAATATGCCGATCCTTGGCGGATTCTGAAGAATCGTTCCGTTAACTATTAAACTTCGAATTAACGGAAAATGCAAAGCAATCTAAAAAGAAAACACTTTATAGTTAATTATCTAAAACTAATTTAGATTATTTCATTTCAAATAGTTTTATTAAAGAAACTAAGAAGCCAATATTTCCAAGATTAGCTTCATGAATTATAACTTTATCTTCTATTTAAATAAATACCAAGAAACATCAAGGAACACCGGGTTATATTGAATTGTATATTTTATGAAAAGAAATAAAGATTTTAGACCTGGCAAATATTTCGGGACAGTTTCTTTAGATTTACATTTTAACAACGTGCGTTTCACTTCCCATGTGACAAATAGAAGTAACATTGAAATTACTTTTAATTTTATTCGCCCGAGGTAAAAATCAACTTAATTAAGTTGCAGACACTTATGAAAGCTAATGGGGGTTCACACATGTCAGAGTTATTGGGAAAAGCTCTTGTTAACGCGAGCAGAAATCAAAGTAAAGTTGGAAATAAATAAAATTATTACCTGGAAATCTCTTGTTGACGAATCATTATAAATGGGAATAGCTCGTTTTATTTACGCTTAAATTGCAATGAATTTTGTCTCTTGACTGTGGAATCGAAAAAGGAACTAGCCACCACAGCCAAGGAAATATCGACAAATGGAAAATTGATCTTTGTAATTTCTGTTTATTAAATAGTAAATGAAATACGATTTTTTTTTCAAAACCCGGATGGAATTGAGCTAACTTCGGCTTGGAGGTGTGGAGTCTAGACAAATTAGTCGATCGGTCGCGTCGGCCCGCCGCGCCGCGTAGTTTTCCTCGACAAAACTGAACTCAAGTTAAATTCCAACTAATTCAAAAAATACAAAAAATCTATTTTGTTAGCAACAATATTAGTAAAATACTGCTGTCAGCTACGATTTACCCTCAGAGGGTTGCATCGTCCCGGTCTGCCTTCACCGTCGCTCGGCGAAAGGAACTCACTTATTTTACCCGATAAAAAGTGGGCTAGCAGTTCTTTTATATCTACAAGAAGGAATGGCGAATGTTCTTTTCTTTTCTTTTTTTCATACACTCCTTTTTATTTGGATCTTTTTAAAAGGACGGGTCTCCATTGAGCCAAGGGCTGCGGGTGAGCTATTAATTAAAACATTGGACATATTATTAACAAGTCAGATTTTTTGAGTGTGCTATGTTGAAATTGAAAAAAGCATATTTTTTTATTTCATCATAATCTTTATATGAGGTAAATGGTAAGTGTTTTATTATGTTGTTTCGTTTTATACGAGATTTTATTACCATAGTAACAAGTTCTTATAAACATTCCGCACTGTTAAAAAAACAAACAAAAAAAACTGGAAAATTAACAATTTTCCGCTGGATGTTAGGTTTATGTTAGTTTTACGTTAACAAACTGTAGTCTGGACAAGTCGATCCGTCGCGTCGTCTCGCCGTGCCTCACTCTGGCTATCCATTATTTCAAATTCAGTTGGACTTGAAACTGGAATCGAGACTTCGTTGTTCTTATAATTTTCAAAATGATTTGAGATTTTAGTGCTTTAGCTACAAGCGTATAAAACCTAATAACAACTACAGCCAAATCTCAGTATTTTACATACTTCTCGTTGATGAATTAACAAATTGAGTTAATAAAATATCAATATTCGAGGGCTACAGTGTGACTATTTTCTCAAGTAATTTGTTGAAAACTATATCGCACAGTTCATACGATCCCTTTGGCACAGAAAAAAAACTACAGGCAAAGGAATTATCGGTATATTTAAGTATAATGGGTATACAAATCAAATGGTATATGAATATATACCATTTGATTTGTATATTCACTATATTTAAATATATATTAACAATTTTAAATTTGTTAAAGATTCTGGGGCTTTTAGAATTTGGTGGGCCAACATGCCAGAAGGAAATTTTTGTGCAGTTCTGTTATAGAGGCGCGAGAATCGGTAAAACACTTTTCTCTTCTTCTCAATCCCATAACGGAATTAAAAGTATTATGTTCGGACCTCCCTATATAGTTGATGTGAAATTGGACGCAAAAATATCGTTCAATGAACTTCAAATTGCCTTAGGCAAGGCTAAACATAATACGGCACCGGGTTGAGACAGAATTCCGTATTAATTTTTTAAAAATAACTTCCTAGAAAAACTATTGGATAATTTTAATTTACTTTTTGAAAAAGGTTTAGTACCATCATCATTCAAAAAATCTATCATTTTTCCTTTATTTAAGCAACAAGGTGAAGTGAATACTGACAGTAATTATAGAGGAATATCCTTTACTGACACTGTTTCTAAGATATTTACGGGTATACTACTAAATAGATTAGAAGAATGGTGTAATTTAAATAATATCTTCGTAGAGAGCCAGGAAAAAATATTCCGCAGTGGACAATATTTTTAGTTTAACTAACATTATAAAATGGAAATTATCTGAAAATTATTAATGAATTGGAAGTGTTGTCTTCCGGATTGAACTATAGTTCTCGTTTAATTTTTAAAGATGAGAAATATTTCAAAATTTGGGCAATACAGGTATTGCATGCAGTAGAAACTCATCATAAAGAAGAATGTTTAAGAAAAGTGCAATGTTCTACATACCATTTAATATAAAAGGAATTGGATTTCGATCTTGGAGACAACAATTACTTGTACAAGGAAGACAACTGGAATTTGATCAAGGTTATTTTTCGCGCGAGAGGCCAATTATTATATTTAAATTTTAAGCCTTGGTTGGAGGAAAGAGACCAAGCATGTCATATCTGTATACTAAAAACGGTGGAAGATTTGTTTAATTTTTTGGCAGTTTGTCCAACTTTGGGAAACGTTATATTAATTTGGTTCCACAGATGTCGTTTGACATTCCGTGAGTATATAGACCTTTTAAATGGGAAAGATTGGTTTAGGTTGTATAGATATATTATAGATGCACTGAATTGATGAGATCATTTTATGTTAAGTTTATAATTTGTACGTTAATTTAAGTTTTATTTAAGTGTAAATATGTTAGCGTCAACTGGCAGACGACTAGTTCATGCCATTACAAGTATTATTTTGTTATTTTGTAAAAAAAAGGAATATTTTGTTATCTTTTCTAAATATGCTTTTATAAAAAAAATTCCTCGATCTGTTTTTTCTTTATCTTTTGTATAATAAAAGAAATTTGGGGATTAGATGAGTAACAGTCATTTTTTTAAATACAAAAAAAACATAAATAACTTAAATTTAACATAAATTTAAATACATATATCAAAAACTAAAATTATATACAATACAAAAAATACAATTTCAGGAGTCAGCAGCGAAACTCCAAAAATTTCAAAAGATATTGTTATGGTCTGATTACAAAAATAAAATTTTTGACTGCATTTGTGGCTAAAATCGATTCCTTGACAAGGATGCTGTGGATCCATCCTTTGAAAAAAAAAGTCTTTCCCCTAGTACTGAATTGTTCCAAATTTCTGAAAGTTCGTTCAGATTTGGGTAGAAAACGTTTCATCTCTCAACTGAAGTGTATTTAACATTATTAGCGTGTTAAAAATAATCAATTTTTAAGCAATTTTTTGAACACTACTTATTTTTACGATATTTAACCATAAAAATTTTACCGTTCTTTTATCAGATCGATATTAGATTGATAATTAACTATTCCTTAGAACAATGTTACTGTAATAAAATTATTAAATGAGTAATGTCTCAATGTATGATAGATTCGTGATTAGCTGTAGATAAAATATAACAACCTGAAATAAATGATTAAATAGCCTTAATCTTCTGGCTGTCAATCAGAAAAAATTACAATTATCTGTAGATGACATTAAATGGGTACCATTTTTATTCTTAAATGAAATAATAATTAAGCTCTGATGATGGCGTAATACACAGGAAACCTTGTCGTAACTATCCTAGTCTAAACACTAGTGTATCAGTTGATCTCTTTTTGAGACTCTTTAACTTAATTATTAATCTATTTATGTTTTAGTGGTCAATTGACTAAGTTACTTCTTTCAATTAATTATTGCTTTTAGGCAAGGTCCTGGTTGAGATATCATTAATTATTAACTGTAGGTCGATATCAACATAACTAATTATTTAATTTAACAGTGGGTGAAAAATAAAAAAAATATGAATAATGAAACTTGAACATGTCAGTGGAATAACTTTACAAGCATATTTCATACTAAAAACCCGAGCATGATTTATGTTAATGTATGCATATTCTATTGCACCAACTGAATTTCCTATTTATCTTTCGAGTTTTTGCCCGTGCATGAAATATAAGTAATTTACTTTTAAAATCCGCACTCTGATTTCTGTCTTCCTTGTCATTCTCTCTCTCTCTCTCTCTCTCTCTCTCTCTCTCTCTCTCTCTCTCTCTCTCTCTCTCTCTCTCTCTCTCTCTCTCTTTGCCTCTCTGTCTCTCTTGTTACATATTATTATATTTTAAAACTTAACGTTTTTTATTTTCTAAGCTTAGACCTAAACCATTCAAACCGTTGTCTTAAAACTCTGTTGGAAGCAAAAACATAGGCTAGGGGCGTTTTGAAATGATGATTTCTCTACTCTGGTCATTAGCTTAATTTGGAGTAACATGCTCCCTGTGCTCTCAGTCGCCCGGCTGGAATTGCCACACTGCGTAAAATGCACTTGATGATGATTAACATCATGACTGAACGTGCGCATGGGAAAGGTGATTTGGTTACTAGCCTCGAGGTTACATCTCGGAGAAATGATCAACCAAGCCACAACTTTTCAACCGCACAGAGAAATATTTAAATACCGCTTATGGTGTGGTTTCCAAACTGACTATGATTATGTAAAAGTTAAAAAAGACTCTGAAAAATATATTAACAAAGGGCTAATCAAACAAATGATTGAAAGAATAAATGAAAATTGTGCTTCAAAGTTTGCATGTTATATATATTATAGACGAATATTAAAACTTGTTATTTGTTAGAATTCTTTGTAATTATTAGTTATTGGTATTGATATTATACAATTAATTAAGGTTTTTAGTTGAGATGAAAAACCTTAATTAATTGTAATGTTTAATTGGTCAAGCGGACCACGAAATTAGTGAATTGATATTATAATTGATTTTTAAGAATTTTTGGATTGTTGTAATTTCAAAAGTACGGAGATAGTTGGTAGAATTCTTATGGTAAATTTAGAAGAAAATGGTAGGTGTATTGGCTGTACTGTATATGATGCGTGTTATATTGCTTATATACAGTGGACTAATCATGTTTGATCTTGTTCACTGCCAATTTAATTCGTTATTTCATTATATTCATTTAAACCAATAGATTACAGTATTGTAAATGGTTAATTGTGTTTCTTTATAAATACTGTAGTTTTTAATTTTGTTTATTTATTATTTAAAGTTTAGTTCTAGAAAGCTCGACGAAGGAACTGAGCCTTTTCAGTCTAATTGGACTTATTACTCATTTTTCTAAATATCAAATTTCTGCTTTATACTGTAATGTATGCTTAGTTTTAAACCAGAGAGAAGTTGTACAAAATGTTATAAAACTGAATTATGATTCAATATAATATAAATTATCCCAAGTGTATAAATGTATTTTCTTTTTCTAAATTCTAAGTTCTTTTTTTCATTCGTTCATAATATAAATTATCTTGTATTAAAATTTAAAGTAAATTAAGTGATGCTGATCATCATAAATTTGACATTAATGTCACAGATGGCTAAATCAGTTTTAGTCTGTCTGGTAATGTTTAATTGAACTACTTATAGCCCTTAAAGTTTTACTTGATTTGATCCTCTTTGTGTAAATGGTTCCAAGATTACTTTCTCTTGCGTTCAAGGTGGCCGTTGCTATTACCATTAAACTATCTCGACTTAGAAATAAATCTTTTCTCGCCGTCTTAATTACCAGAGAAACCGCATGCGAATGTACGAACATTGCTTAATTATTTATAGAAAACGCATATTAATTGTTACATTATAACAGATGCTTGCGGGATATTTTTCTTTTAAATTTTGCCTCTTCTTGAGTGAAGAATTTTACCGACTAGTTAAAAGTGAAAATTCATATTATTTTGTGCCGTGGTGTTCCACATAAATTTCATCGTTTGGAAGCTATTACCAATGACAATATAACAGTGGCAAAGGGGCATCGTTGACTGCAACAGTTTAGGCGGTGACACGGCGCTCATCGCAGTAATGTAAAGATCCCGGGTTCGAATGCAGGGCCAATGAATACAAATGGGCTCTTTTTTTAAAAACACCGCCACCCCGATGGTTGTTACGACTTTTGGTGTTGCGAACCATCGTAAAAAAATAAAATAAATTAACAGGGGCAACGCGTACCTGCCCCACTACAACAACCGCACTCGAGCTTTCATTCTTACAGATCTATGTATGAGGTGCTATTGGGAGTGTAAGTAACTCGTGAGACGGAGGAAGGAAAGTCAAATCAAGCCAACCTCCCGAAGTCAGTTGATTCGTTGACTTGGAGAGAAAATAAATTCTGTTGGATGAGAGAAACCAGCGATTCTTTCACATCATTTGATACACCAAGAATCAGTGGTCTTTGGACAGTATTATTTGATAATGACACCGAATGTATAAGTTTTACTGCTTTTTCGTCAAGCATGAGGGATGTAATATCGTTATCTCACAAGTTTATGAGGGTTACTTTACCTTTACCTGCCTGTACCACTCGATAACTTATCGGTAAGGCGTTTTGTAGTGACTTTTCCTTAACAGTTTTTGCATAAGTTTTAATGAAGGTTTGAGAAGCAGCCAGTTCAGTGGGCTTCCTCATGAAAATAACCAGTCTGTTTCTTCCGGAGTTTAGGGTGTGTAAGCTTAACATGTCGAAGCAATTTAACTGGAACAATTGAACTGTTTGGACGGAGATGTCCTTTGAGCACTACTTCCCAACAGCTCAAGACACTGCTATAAGACTAGAAATGGGTGGTCAAACTGTTTTCAATTTCGACATAACCCGAACCAGTCTATCTTCAAGTGAATATGAATATTTGATAGACAGTACTTCAGACTCCACTATGAAATCTACTTTCGAGTCCGATGCTTATCCCCATTTTTGGTTCCGTCTGAAAAACAAAAAATTTCAACAGGTCGTTGGAAAAGCAAAACGTGTTCTTCCATTTGCGATACCTTAACTAGGCAAATCTGGATTTTCTATCTATTCTACCAACAAAAGTAAATACCGAAACTTTTAGTGCCGAACCCGACATCTATCTCCATCTATCGAAATTTAAACTCAACCTATTCCGATTTTGCATGCTAAAACAACCTCACTCTTCCCATTAATTCATTAATCATTAGTGTTCAAATTATTTTTTTTTGAATTTAACTCGTTTTACCTACTTATTGAGTCCGTTCTGTATAATTTGATTTCAATGTTCCGAATATTTGTAAATAAGTTAAGTATGTAAATATAATTATTCAGATATCGTGAGATGCGGTCGGGTATGATGTAGGTTTCAGAAAAACATTTTCTTTATCGTGCCAACGTTTCGATCTTTTATTGAGCCCTGAAGATGATCTCAATAAAAGGTCGAAACGTTGGCACGATAAAGAAAATGTTTTTCTGAAACCTACATCCCACCCGACCGCATCTCACGATATCTGAATAACTATCGATTAACGGTCACTAATCTCTACATATGTCAATATAATGTTCGTTTTCATAGAGATATCCCCCACATCACCCAATTAGGAATGGACTGACTAATTCATAAACTTTAATTGTCTACACAATACATCTAATGTTAAATATTTGATGGAGAGGTGTCCGCCCTGTATTTTGTTACTTGAAAAGGGTCCGCTTGCTAAAAAGTTTGACAAGCCCTGCTCTAGAATAATGTAAAATAATTGCCTTTCGAAAGGCGACTTGATTGATCGTGAAACATGATTAAAATGTACGAAAGTTCATATATTTGTGTCCAATTCCCCTTCACATTCTACTGTCAAATTTCTCTAGCAGCTGGCTTCTCACTTAGCCTTTTTTATTATGCCACAAGGAACGACGAATCACGACTTTTCTTGCAATCTCCTTACAATTTATAGTAGCCAATAAAATGCAAAGACGGTGTGAGCTACATAAACGGATAAAAAGTTAGTGTATCTAAATAATTGTGCAAACAGCAGAATCAAATAAGGACTGATAATTAATGTCATGCGGTATTTTGTAGCACTTTAGCGTAGGAGAAAAACCTCTGTATTTTGAAAACGTTCCTACTGTTGTTGTGATCAATGGCTATTAAATACATTGCAATAATCCATCACGACATTATTTTGTATGAAATTATGTTAAATGTGGATATATTGCATGCTAGTGCACTGCACAATTATTACTTTTTTAATTATAAGTAAACATAGGTACTAAAATAAAGATATCGCAAGAAGTTTTTAATGATTACATTAGCATAATGCACTATGTGCTTTTCTTTCTCCACAAATAAAATTTGTATCATCACTTGTCATTGCTGTAAATAATTCTATTTGCAATTTCTATTCAAAATTAAAAAAAATCAATCTGGCACCTGCTCGTCCTACATCAGAGGCAATGCTTGTGCAATTTTGCCCAGGGATACAGTGCAAGGTCACGAATTTCCATTAGCTGGTTTATATTGTAAAATCTATTTGTTGCTTTAAATACAGTGAACAGTAAAAGTGTTAAATCTTTTACTTTGAAATAAAATGATAGATTTTGCCATTGTGCTTTCAACCTTGAATTATTTTCGCTCTCTAATTTACGCACTTCAATTTGACACATTTGATTTTAATGCAAATATTGTAGGTTGTTTCCAGAGTGTACGATTAAATTATTTAGCAAAATGATTATTTAATTTATATTAGTTTTTTGTTGTCATTTTGATAAAATATGCAGCACGTATTCTTCATTTTTAGACAGAACGGCCTTTCATTGAGTTTGTTCGAGTTCATTAAACCCTTTCTTCAAATTTTCCACAATAGGGGGCAGACTAAATTATTGCAAAGTATAATTAACCATTTAACGTAACTACGTATAGTATGGCCAATCATGATCCAGGACAAAATCCATTCGGAAAAAAGTTATTTGGATTTAGAGCGGGCCACAACTAAATGAACAAGGTCAATCGAAAAATCGATCTTTCAAAGAATTAGGCCCGTCGCTGTTCCAAGTCCACCTATCGACCTGACTGCAATAATTTATTGTTAGTCTCCGATTAACAAAAAACACAATCGTGACAACAATTCATGTGAAATTGCAACCTTGTGGAAAGGGACCATTTAAGAGATAATATAAATAATATTAGCTGATAATAGGACCTAGAGCAATAAAATGTTCGTACTTCCATTCGAACACAGGACTCATTTTGGCATTTGCAGATAACAAGCAATTATGACAAAAATCTATTTATCTGAAGAAATGGGGAACAAATTGAACTTATCAAGTTACTTAATTAGTTGTAAATTGATAACAGCGGTATTATAGAGTAAACCGAGTGTGAACAATCCAGGCTGTTTTTTGTTTGCTAACTTTTTTCGGAAGTAAACCGATTTCACTTTTAATCCTGTTTAAGTTTTAAAAGTACATTCGTGGTATTGTCTTTAGTTTGTCAATTTATGGTTGTAACAATTAAAATTTTAAGTAAAAAACATATAGTTGTTGAATATGTAGTGTAATATATTAACATTGTATATTAAAAGAAGGACGATGTTGGAAAACAATTGATAACTAATTATAAAGCATGTAGACGTGTATTAGAAATTTCCATGTTAAGTCTCTTGTAATCCTGAGTCGTACGTTTTACGGAAAGTCTGTTACAGCAGATTTCATAGGTTAGTTTCAAAGCGTTATTATCCCCCGAAAGTCTCTACTTCATTTATGTGAAGTTAAGGCAATTAATTCAGGGGAGAAATTTGCTTAATGAATTCCGTTTAATCTTGAGGCCTACTAACACGATTTAAATCATTTTTGAATTGTTACAAAGTGCAAATTTTGTGTTAGGATTAAATCATCTATTAAAAAAGACCTTTAAACATAAAATTGTTATAATGGATCAAATTTGCATTTACAAGACCTTAAGGCCACCCTTATTATTATTATTATGTTAACTAAAAAAGGCTGAAATAAATGTAACATACCATTCCTTGGGATAAGAGAAATGCCGAATATTATTTTAATAGAGTTATGCAGGGCAAATTTCGTACACGAGACTGTCATTTAAGTGGCCTTCGTGACAAATTGGATCTCAATCTTCTCAATTCTTTTTTCTTCTCCATTTTAATCCCACTAAATCATCTAATCAATTGTAGGAGTCCATCGAACTTTCAGAATAGTAAAAAATAGTTTTCATAAACTATCTACTTTAAAATCAAGGATATGTTATATTCCTTGTCCTTATACCAGCCTTCATCCCAGTGTGATAATCTGTTTTTAACAGAGGTTGATTATAAATGGAAGGATAATTTTCTGATCATATTTTTTAAATAATTTTAGGCTTTATAAATGATATGAAAATTAACAAACAGTGTATAACATGACAGAAGTATAGCGTATAAACACAGTAGTATAGGCACACAAGGTGTTAATTTGAACGCGTCTTTGGACTACATAGAATGTGTTATATATATTTTCAACAGAATTACATATTGAGTATTTCAGGGGTTTTTTGTAGACAGAAGATTAAAAGGTTTCGTCATAAATTTCCGAGTAAAAAAGGTTATGATTTAAAATTCCCGATGGCCTTTCAAGACTGATGAGTCTGTAATGACCACTGTGGCACAAGAATGATAGGGGCGTAATGTGTTTTCAACTGAAAGCAATTTGTGGATAATTTACAAGGCGATGAGTTTGGCTGCATGATCCAATATGAATCAAAACCATTTTTTTTTACAAAGTAGTATAATAATAATGGATTATAAACTGCTACTAGTTATTAACCCAAAGACAAAATGTCGTAAATGGGAACTATCCATTTATGCATTAATGTGTTTCTTTTTGGTTTGAAGCAAAGACTGGTGATTTATTGTTTACAGCCGTACAGAATAAATTAAAGAAGAATGCAAGAATATAATTGGTTTAAATGAAATTATAAACGATGCTTCCACATTCTCTATTTTTTGTAGAAGATTTCTATTTGGCACATGCTGGTCAATCTTCACGGTTTCAGCACAAATTTATTAAAGGAACTCACAACTGAAAATTGTTCTAATGAAAAAATATGGATGAGGAAAATCGTCGATAATTTGTTGGTATCTATATTGTGCCATTCATTGTCTCTACTGTTTTACTGAATAACTCTTTCAATACTTTTGTACCAAATGTAAAAACTACATCAGCATGAGGAACATTAACAGTAATGTTGCCAATCCATTAAAATATAGATGAGGTTAAATACCTTGATATGATCATAGAAAATCACATCAATGGAATAAGCATATGGAATATGTATTTTTTGGTACATGTTAGAAAACATTTTCATTTGGTTTTTTTAAAATAAAATAGTAAATACATTATCTATTTACATTTATTTGGACGATTGGGAATTTACACCCATCATCAGCATATATACTTTTTATTTAAAAAAACATAAATATAACAATGATTTTCATATTTTAATTTTTATTAAAAAGCTTGCTTTATATTGTACTAAATTTATAATTCATTATTATCCTTATTATATTTTGAAAGATAAAATAAGGGCGTCTGTCGCCGCAACGGTATAGGCGTTGTATAATTAAAACTAAAAAATTAATATGTAAGACTCTTTTCATTAATGCAGTTTGGAATTTCTGCGTAGTAGGGTACTTACATATATATTCTTCAGCCAGTTTATGTACTGCAAAAAATTTCTGAAAATGTTATTAAAAAAACTCATAACATCAAAATTATTATTTGAGGAAATAGGATTTTATAGCATTTATGTAAAAATAAACAAATGTTAAAACTACTTCAGAACAAAAATGTTACAAGTGGAATTGCTTTTGGAATCAAACTACAGATGATTAAAAAATATTAACCAGAATTCACCAAATTGCAGAGAAATTATATTGTTAAATAAATATTCTCCAGACTGTATGACTTGCTTAACGAAAATTTCAGTATATATATATATA
>NW_019392750.1:870764-878656 GCF_000648675.2 Cimex lectularius | reverse complement strand
TATTTATTCGTCTGAATACGTATTAAATGTGTGAAGTTATATCTCGCATGCACTCAGGCTGAAATGATCTAGGTGTCGGATACCCTTATAATTAAGAAAAAAAGAGAAAATTCTTTGTCTATTGAGCCTATGAAAGTAAGTGACCAATGTCGGCAGGGGACCCGCTCTACTGCTTAATTAATGAGCTTGATATAATCAGACTTATAAATGCTATCTATAGGACAGGTCATGTAGCAAAAATGAGCAACAAAGAGATCCACAAAAGACTTCTAAATGAAAATTTACACACTACTCACCCAAGAAGGCATCCAAAGTTATGCTGGGTGGACGGTATAAGGGTTATATACTCATGAGTGTAAAATAAAAATAAATAAAAAAATATCTGTGCCACAAACTCAAACAAAACACAAAAACAAAAATTGGGACCTGATCCAAGTTAATTACAACAATCATCTTTTAAAAATAAATGTATTAAGATTTAAAAAAATAAGTGATCTGTGACTTACACAACTTCTTGCCATTTACAAAAAATAAACAGATGCCTTCAACAACTTGAAAGAGAGTCCTTCCTTGTCCTTTTCTGTCTCAGCTCACACTGCCGAGCCTGTGCTTGGGGATTAGCTTATCCCAAAGGATAATCCTGGTTTTTGAAAAATATTGTTATAAACTTAGTGCAAAGGCTTGTTGCTGCTGACTCAACGAAGAGAAGAAAAAAAAACTATTTTTTCCAGTGAACAAGGGATGTCCATATGCTTGTTAGATAGACGAGACCCAGAGAATTTATTCCTCTGTAGGAGAAAAAGTTTTGGGGTTAACACATCCTCACGCAGAGGCTTGTTTCTGCAGTCTGTAAACAACTGTCTTGGTTTGTTCTGCAATCAGCAAGACCTATTGAATTTTAGTTAAACAGTTTTTCTCCCAATAACACGTGTTGTGTGTTCTTGTAACTATTCTTATGTTTATCCATTTAGATGGAATTATTTCAAATTCCATATCAGCCTGCTTTTTTATTTATTTATTTTTTAAATGAGCTTTTTATATAGTTCACCAAACTTCTCATCAAAACTCAGCTCTGAATTTGTAAAAATTCAATTTTCTCAATCATTTGTTATATGTTTTGTTGTAGGAAAAATATGAGTAATTTGAGTAGTAAAGATTTGTTGACTAGCGATGAATCTATCATTGAGCCTAGTTTTATAGAGCAAACAAAGAAATCTCATAAAAATTTTGCAATTGTGGAGGAATCTTCAGATGAATCTATTGATTTAAGTTCAGAATTCATAGCATTCAAGGAAAAGTCTAATAATTCTACCCAAAACTTGNTTAAGTTATTAATTATAAGGGTATCCGACACCTAGATCATTTCAGCCTGAGTGCATGCGAGATATAACTTCACACATTTAATACGTATTCAGACGAATAAATACATTCACACCCATGTACATTGTGCTCACTCTGTTTAGTAACTGGAGTACTCAATATTCTTCCATTGACCTGCACACAACAACAGTCTAATTGGAGTTGATGGGATACTTTTATAAATATTCCGCCTTCGACCTGTCATGCATACCGTTCGAGGGGCAATGTAGGTTTTTTCACCTCCCCATTCATACTAACAAATACACTCTCTTACCCAAAACACATATTTTGACGGCTATATACAAATTCCAAATTCCCCTAAAAAGTGGAACAGGGTACTCAGAGTCTACTAACAGGCTACTCTGTCCGAGGACCACTTTTAAATCTGGAGGCATGCCCACTCACACCCTATAGGGTGCCAAGGCATGACAAGCTTCAATCTGTAGGACACAATGAGCAAACTCTGCATAGGGGGCACCTGCGTGGAGGTTGGCCCATGTGTCAACCACGTATGACCTACTCTTAATCCGGCAAGGACTATTCCTTGTTTCTGGTTCAGGCCCTGGGGGGGGGGCATCTGTAGGTTGTGCTCGTTACACACAAGAGCCTCCCGGTCGACCACGCCTCTGAAGTATTAGATGAAGTGGAATGTAGGCCAATAGTCCTTTTTTTGTTTTTATTTGTCTTCCCACAATTTGTTATAAAGGAAGTTTTAAATGTAACTTCCTTTTTTGCCAACTCGTTTTGATTTATTAAATTATCATCAGGGCTACAAAAATAGCTGAATATTACAATCAAGTTAATTTATTTACAATTTCATATTTTTACTTCTAATCACAGGTATGAATAAGTTGCAGAGATCCCTTTTTTAATTTCAGTTTACATGTCGTTGTCGGTGGTGACAAGGTATAAAAAATTCACTTACCCTTTCAATTCTGTAAGTGCCTTTTTTTATGTTGGCTACCATAACTGGCTCGCCAAACAGCTCTGAATTTTTACAAATTCTCCAAATTCCATTTGGATTCCAGACTGGGCTGAATATCTTTCTGAGGACCTTCCTTTACCATACATCAAGAGTAATTTCACTTCGCTTTGGAATTACGCAGCTTTCTAAATGTAGACGGGCCTAATAATTGTTTTGTCATCAATTTTCATTACTTTATTTAAACCAAAGTGACCCACTGCCCACTGGTATTTGTACTTTAATCACGGCATTTATTTATTTATTTATTTTTTGCCACCAGTGCACTCAGATACTTAAAAAATTCTAAAAGCACAGGGAGTTAAGGTACATGGCTTTGGAAAGGAAAATCTGGTCAACTTCGTTTTGCCCTCTCTAAAAATTATTTATTTTCTGAACCACTTCAGGCCTTGTTGTGCCTAAGCCTACTCAAGAATCAAAAGCCATTTTCTTATGTCCTCTGCTTTTTATCCTCTTACTCCTAACTTCCTAAGTAACTTATTCACATCAGCCACTTTATCCTTGGTTTTTCTTTCAGTTGAGCCCAGCGTAGCATTCTTAGGTAGCCTTGTACCAGCATCCTACGAACATGGCATAGCCATATCAGCCTGCTTATTTATTTATTTATTTTTTGAATGAGCTTTTTATAACTAGTTCACCAAACTTCTCATCAAAACTCAGCTCTGGATTTGTAAAAATTCAATTTTCTCAATCATTTGTTATATGTTTTGTTGTAGGAAAAATATGAGTAATTTGAGTAGTAAAGATTTGTTGACTAGCGATGAATCTATCATTGAGCCTAGTTTTATAGAGCAAACAAAGAAATCTCATAAAAATTTTGCAATTGTGGAGGAATCTTCAGATGAATCTATTGATTTAAGTTCAGAATTCATAGCATTCAAGGAAAAGTCTAATAATTCTACCCAAAACTTGAGATTTGAAGAATCCAGTTATGAAAGCGAATTTATATCTCCCATCAAAAATGAAGATAATAATAGATCCAGGAAAAGATTAAATCGATCAATTTGTCAGGTTCTTTCTGAAGAACCGTCTACGAGTGGGGTTTGCAACACTCCAGAGCAAATTTCCAAACGACTCGATAATACATCTTCAGCAGTGAAACATAAAAGAGACCAGATTTCTACCCGAAGTGAGTCTGTAAGTATAATTACATGAATTCAATTATATTCAAGTTTTTGAATGAATTTTATAAATTTTAGGATGATGAATGGTTTTCCATATCTACATGGAAATCGAATTCTATCCATAAACCTTTTGATAGCAGCTCGGTAAAAATATCTGATGATGATTCTGATGAGGTGAGTTGTTTGAACAAGGTTTTTTTAATATTTTATATAATATTTATTTTATATAATAATATATTTTAGAGATTTTTGTATATATTAATATACATATATTATTTAAATAATAAATATATATACATAAATCATTACATTATTCAAGTATGCGTTACATTGGTTAATGCAATTATTAGTTTTTACTTCTCCAGAGCTTCTAGATGACATTTTCTTTTTCCAATACACACACACAATACTTTATTAGAATTGATACAAACAAAAACTAAAAACACTGATACAAAGTATAATAAGCATGGCTAGTAGCTGTCTGCTGATTTTGTTGAGTTGTTTACAATAAAAACATGTTTCTTTTTGCAAAATATTATTATACAAATTAGCATTAATATGAAGATTATGATGTACAGGAATACAGTCCACCAACTTGGATTAGAATAGATTGTAGGAATTGTGGGAATTTTATTTACAGGATTGATGGATTTATTCTTACATTAAGTTATTAATTATAAGGGTATCCGACACCTAGATCATTTCAGCCTGAGTGCATGCGAGATATAACTTCACACATTTAATACGTATTCAGACGAATAAATACATTCACACCCATGTACATTGTGCTCACTCTGTTTAGTAACTGGAGTACTCAATATTCTTCCATTGACCTGCACACAACAACAGTCTAATTGGAGTTGATGGGATACTTTTATAAATATTCCGCCTTCGACCTGTCATGCATACCGTTCGAGGGGCAATGTAGGTTTTTTCACCTCCCCATTCATACTAACAAATACACTCTCTTACCCAAAACACATATTTTGACGGCTATATACAAATTCCAAATTCCCCTAAAAAGTGGAACAGGGTACTCAGAGTCTACTAACAGGCTACTCTGTCCGAGGACCACTTTTAAATCTGGAGGCATGCCCACTCACACCCTATAGGGTGCCAAGGCATGACAAGCTTCAATCTGTAGGACACAATGAGCAAACTCTGCATAGGGGGCACCTGCGTGGAGGTTGGCCCATGTGTCAACCACGTATGACCTACTCTTAATCCGGCAAGGACTATTCCTTGTTTCTGGTTCAGGCCCTGGGGGGGGGGGCATCTGTAGGTTGTGCTCGTTACACACAAGAGCCTCCCGGTCGACCACGCCTCTGAAGTATTAGATGAAGTGGAATGTAGGCCAATAGTCCTTTTTTTGTTTTTATTTGTCTTCCCACAATTTGTTATAAAGGAAGTTTTAAATGTAACTTCCTTTTTTGCCAACTCGTTTTGATTTATTAAATTATCATCAGGGCTACAAAAATAGCTGAATATTACAATCAAGTTAATTTATTTACAATTTCATATTTTTACTTCTAATCACAGGTATGAATAAGTTGCAGAGATCCCTTTTTTAATTTCAGTTTACATGTCGTTGTCGGTGGTGACAAGGTATAAAAAATTCACTTACCCTTTCAATTCTGTAAGTGCCTTTTTTTATGTTGGCTACCATAACTGGCTCGCCAAACAGCTCTGAATTTTTACAAATTCTCCAAATTCCATTTGGATTCCAGACTGGGCTGAANATAATAAGCATGGCTAGTAGCTGTCTGCTGATTTAGTTGAGTTGTTTACAATAAAAACATGTTTCTTTTTGCAAAATATTATTATACAAATTAGCATTAATATGAAGATTATGATGTACAGGAATACAGTCCACCAACTTGGATTAGAATAGATTGTAGGAATTGTGGGAATTTTATTTACAGGATTGATGGATTTATTCTTAGATTAAGTTTTTTAAGTGTAATTCTGATGTCTTGGAAGTTGCTTAGGACGAAGTGTGGGGTTGATGTTTTGTATTAGAACAGGCTTCCCATGTGAAATTGATTTGTAGACGAGTGGTTCATCTCTGAACACAAAGCTCCTACTATCAGCTTTGATGAGGAATATTTCTGTTAGAGTCCTTGCTTCCACGGAATCCTCATTCAAGAATTGTATCGTCTCTGGTTGTACAAAAATGACCAAGAATTGGCTAATTTCCAATATTAAAAGTTATTAAATTGGTTTGAATTGCCTATTCATTGTATATGCATGTTGGGATGGATTCCTTCAACAACCCTCTTCAACTTCGCATAGATCTTGATGAGTTGACCAGCAGAGTTTGGGGACAGTGAATGGTATAATGTATAAGTTATAAATAGAAAACATACTCAATAGAATTTGAGTTCAAGATGTAGCGTGTTAAGATGTAAATGAGTTAATTTAATTTATTTTCAGATACCTGGCAACTGGGGATATGTTCAAAACCATTGCTGTAAGTTATAGAATGGGAGAAAGGACAGTCTCAAACATTGTATCTCAAGTATGTAACGCACTGTGGCTTCGTCTGCAGCCTATCTATATGCCTACACCATCAAAAGAAATGTGGGAACATGTATCTCTAGATTTTGAAAGGAAGTGGCAATTTTACAACTGCGTCGGAGCAATTGATGGGAAACACATCTGCATTCGAAAACCGATTCATAGTGGTTCTTCATTCCATAACTATAAACAGTATTTTTCAGTTGTATTAATGGCCTCTGTAGATGCTCATTATCGTTTCACAACGATAGACGTAGGGTCTATGGGTAGATTTAGTGATGGGAATATTTTTTTAAATTCCCGTTTAGGAACAATGTTGCACAATGAATCTCTAGAATTGCCTGATCCCAAATCCTTACCGGGCCAAAACGAAATTACTCCTTATGTGTTTGTTGGGGATGAAGCGTTCCCACTTATGCCGAATTTAATGCGCCCATATCCTAGACTCAAAGTGACTAACAATTCCCAAAATAAAGTGTTTAACTATAGATTATCCCGAGCTAGGCAAACTGTGGAATGTGCTTTCGGAATTCTGTCAGTACGATTTCGCGTGTACAAAAGACCTTTTGAATGTAAGTTAGAAACTATAGAAAACATTGTTAAGGCTACGACCGTGCTTCACAATTATTTAAGAACCAATGCCGTACAATCGAACTCGATAGATGTAGACGACGAACTTATGATCAGTAACAATAATTCTATTTTAGTTCCTTTACAAAATAATCGCATTAGAAGTTCAAGACAAGCTTTTTTAATCCGAGAAAAATTCAAAATGTGTTTCAATAGTGCACAAGGTTCCGTTGAGTGGCAAAATAGAGCAGTTCAGAGAGGGCACTACTGATGATTCATTTTAACAGCACTACTTAATCTAGCTTTGATCGCAAAAGTTGTAATTTACTGCAAAGTGTGTTTTTCTGAACTTTAACAATGCGATGTATATTGTAATGTGTGATGTAATGATTTAAGAAATAAAGATGTTACGATATAAACTTACCGTTCAAACCGAGGTCTGTACCAATTTTTTCCCATAGTTCATCTTTCATTTTCGTCCTTATGTAATCAGGATGACTTGTATCATACAAAATGGGTCTATCCCGCACACTTTCTATCAAACTTTCGACAAGTTCCATTATTTCCTTAAACCCACGACGTGAAGGACACACGAAATCTGTGCGGCTGTCACAAACGAACCACGCGTGGTTGAAGTCAAACTGGGCTGGCCGTGGAGTGGGTTCAATTTGCGTCACATCATCTGGAACTGCGTTTCACAGAAGAGCCCACGTGTGGGCTGGGCGTGTGCTGCCCGTGGGCTGGGTTCAATTTGCGGCGGGTTTAAAGCATGGCCAGTCCGATATGTTACAGCTAAAGTGTGGCAGATCAATCGCCGGGAACTTTATGGAAGGTGGAACAAAACTGGCAGATCTGTCCAGCATAGTGCTGCGATCAGCTTCGTCCGGTCGACTGCCAACATTTAAGGTCAGGGTCTCGAAGTAAAGGCTCTGGTATTTGTCTTTAAGCACGTCATATTTTTCTGATTTGAACCCGATATCGGAGGCTCAATCTTGCATCTCGTACTGGATCTTCTTCTTATCGGTTTCGGACATGGTTTAAGGATATGCATATATACAAGTTAAATAATTTCTTTGGACGAACGTGTTTTTAAAAACTTTTATTCAAAGAAATTACAAATAAGTTACTGATATACATTCAGAACTTTATGAATCTAAATCAAATCTCGTCGATATGCTTTCGGGAAATCTGGCTTAAGACTAACGTTTATTAAAATGAAAATCCTTATGAAATTTCTAGAGTGGGAGAGAGTGCTGATGACAATTCTAGGAGCAACACCTGCATCCTAGCATTGTCATCACATTATTTATTTAACACAATGTTTATACTCGTATATAACT